>NW_027464679.1:0-247500 GCF_043290135.1 Rhipicephalus microplus
ATGATTATGAGAGACGCCGTAGTGGAGGGCTCCGGAAATTTCGACCACCTGGGGTTCTTTAACGTGCACCCAAATCTGAGCACACGGGCCTACGACATTTCCGCCTTCATCGGCGTATAGAAGTCGAGTAACGGACACGCACGCACCAGGTTAAAAAAAAGAAATGGTTGTGAAAATTTTGTCGTTGCGTGGTGCCTATGTGTTTCTTTCTATAGTCGGTCACAGCCTAAGAATAAATGTTAGCTCCGCCCACAGCGGTCACAGCCTCATCCAGGCCAAATTTTAATGAATGTTCCTCTAATCGCCAATCGCTTAGGGCATTTCACCTATTCCTGGAATACGAATTGGCCGTGTATAGGCGCGTATTCACTTCGATAGTTCTCGGTCGAAAAATTTTACTTCTTGGCGAATTTCATCAAAAATTTTGACGCCACTGCTCAGCCAAACGTAATGTTTTAACAAGGAACGAACTTTTGATTGATAATATACACAATGTTTGCGTTATCAGCGAAAAAAAAAGTGCTTATGGATTGAACGAAAATAACCAATCATTGCTCTGTTGCACCGGTAAATGACAGGCGTGCTTCAGTACGAGGGGCGGAGTGGTTATTTACTCTTAGGTTGTAACCAACTATAATTAGCAACAGATCATTTGCATTATTACTAAAAAACAAAAATAAACAAACGACCTAACACTCTGTACAAATGGTCAACCAGCGAAAGCTGAAATGTACGGCCCCTGTGTTTAGCAGTGGGTTATCCGTGGTCGAAGCCAACGTGAGACCGAAGCATTTCACAATTATTGGTCACATGTTCGTGCTTCGAATGAGGTCAGACACACGTTTGGCTTGGAATTACCATAGTGCTAATTTCCGATGCTGCACGTTGTGCCTCGCATTATCACAGTCATGCAGAAGTGAGCGGTTAAGTGTCATCTAACAAAAGTAATTCCCAAAAAAAAAAAAAAAAAACGCTAGTGGCAGTGGAGCGGGTCGCACCGGCCAGCATGCTCCATCTCTCTAAAAAACGCGAGCCCCCCCCCCCCCCCCCCCCCCGGGTTGGTGAATGCGAAACTGTGGAGAGCCGTCAAGTAAACGGAGAGTGAATATAAAAAAATGAGAAGGGTTTGTTTGTATATTACTCTTTAATGTGTTCGCCGCACCAGTGGACAAATTCGATCTACGCAATTCGACTTGGCCAGTAGGAGGCATCCCTCTACTGCTGCTCTGCCCTTTTCAGTCATGCCCAAAAGAGACACCCAGGAGCGTGTTAAATGGAGAGCGGGCACTTACTTGCCAAGCTGCAGAATGAATGGAGAGACCATGTTCTACGAACACGGCATAATCAAGGACAATGGCAGGGTTACGTTCAACCGTTGGCGCATTTTTTGTCATCATAAACGATAAATGTATTTGTTTCCCTGTCGTAGATTCGAATCGAACGCGTTTTCGTTCGCAGTTATTTGCATTGATTTAAAAATCTATTGTACATTTACTTTCGATCGTGGAGGCCTGCAGCGTCGTTTTGCCCACCTATTTCTCACGCCTTAAACACATTTTTTTATAGATCCACATCCTAGTAATCACTTTTGATAGGTATATAACAGCAGATATCAATGGGTATAGCACAACTGGCAATTTTTTAGTGAGCTCTGCTACATCACTTTTCTTTAATGAACGACAGCGATCGCAAGACCACATATACAAAGCTGGTGTCACCGTCTATTCACCGCGCAAACCCATTTATCTATCTACCCGACAGGACCAGCCTCAGCCAAGCTTGCAATAAAGCCCCCACACATTCGGTTGGGGGCTCGCGTCTCAGGTATCCGCTATCTCCTCCACGATCACCTGTTATCACCAGCGGTTAACGCAGGTATACCTACACGCTAAATCTCGAGGCTCGCTCAGCGAGTTCTATACGACCAAGATAAGGCCTCGTCGTGGTACTTGGTGTAGATATACTGCCAGCCTGATTGCGAGTTCTTATCGGAGGCCCTCTGGAAACTGTGCGTAATTCTGACTGCCTACGGAGGCAAAGAGCGGACCTGTCTTCTACACTCCGCAAGCAGCTGCTTATGTGACGCTAACAGGTAAGTGAGTGCACGTACATCCAGCGAGGTTGACTTGTTAGTTTGGTTGAAATACTTTAACGTCCTGTTGCTACTGTGCGGAACAGGAAAGTCGTGTCGAATATGATTTTGAATGTTACTAACCATTTATCCCCGTGTTCAGTGCATATTGTACTTTTTTTGGTTGAAATATTGGCGTTTGCTACCCATCGAGGCTGCAGTATGTTGAAATAAATACAATAAAATAAATTCACGTAAACAGCACTTTGTGCAGAAAAATATGGCAGGCAAATTATCGGCAGTGTTTTAAGCTAACTTATGCATGATTTTAAATTATTATGAGTGTACAAGGAAAGAAAATCGCGTGGTCCTTTCGTATGGAACTCTGCGTGGATGAATTGTTACGATTACGTTCCAGCACCCGACGTTTTTCTAACGTGTACTGCTGGTCTAACGAGTGTTTTAGCGCACAGCTCTTAGGCAGGGGGAGGGGTGGTAGTGGTTTCGAAACAGTAGAACAGAAGGGAAAAGTGAGCCCCGCTGCTGTCTGCTGCAAAGTACGACACTTCGGCAGTAGTTTACAAGGGACTGGGACAAAGAAGGATTAAAAGGGATAGAGTGAGAAGTGAAGATTGAGAAAGGCGAAAGATCGGAACGTGGTCGAAGGAGTCCGAGGACGGGGCACCACTCGGCGAGAGCTGCACGGCACCAGGAGTTCGCGGACGACACAACCATTCAGCACGAAGTCCAACAAGCGAGTCGTCCTCTTCGGCGCCCGTTCCTGCTTTGAGATGCGTCACCGTTGGAGTTGGTTGTCGGCGTAGGCTTAACCATTAGAGCGAACCAGGACGAAAGAGAGCGAAAGCGAGGTTTGTCGGCATTGCGAGCCACCGGCCTCTATCCTCGCTTTCTTCCTCAGTCATGCGCGCTGGCAACTCGAGCGGAGCTCGAGTGCACGCAGGGCTGGAACATACAGTGCGGCTGGCTTCGTTTGTTCTAACGGGACTGTCGGCGTTTTGCGTGGTTGGTGACGCCTGAAATGCACAGAGTGGTGTGCACGTAGCATTCGAGCACGGGCAGTATCGATGGATATGCGTAACGAATGTTACATTGCTATACGAATGCGCATAGCCAAAACTACAAACGAAGTTGTCGTTAACCTTACACGAAGCTGAGCTCAGCATTCGCATCAGGGAGTTGTGTAAACGGCGGTGAGTTTTTCGAATTCCGCCCGTGTATGCAATGAGGAGCAGTCACCTACGGAATCGAAGCTCGTGACCTCGCAACGGGCATGTTGCTCTTGGACCACAGTTGCTAGTTCTCGATTTATTGAGTCTATAATCCATGCCGCCTACCGCCTTCAATGTAATTTTTTTCGCCGCTTTTAAGGAAAAAGAAGTCATGTTTGAAATCTGCAGTTACTTCATATCCACAATGTACAAGTTCCTAAAATCCCATAAATCATCGTATTATACGTAACCCGGTTATTTAAACTGGTTAACTGTGTGTTCATAAAAAACGTGCGTTTGCAGGCATCTTAGAATGACCCCCTATTTCTTCCTCCGCTTTGGATGGTGGAACATACTTGTATAAGACATGAGTATACATCTGCACTCTGTACCTGTGGCGGGATGTTTGTATTTAAGACTAATGCAACTGAATGACATGTCCCAATTTCTGATGCACAAATTCCGATAGAGTTTCATGAGTTATCTCCAAGAAGTGACTTACTACTGAGCGGAATGTAATGGTGTCGTTCGTTCGTGGGTCACAAGTCAGAACCACGATACTTAATGACCCGTCACCAAGGCAAGCGCGCAAAACCCAGTGCACCATTACGTACACGAGTACAGACTCCCCACACAATAGCATGGATCACGTCAGTGCGTGCCGAAATCGCTGTCTGTGCCGTCTAGTGGCGAGTCGTTTGCCAATGCTTTCAACAGCAAACGGCTTGTCAGCAGACGGCGCAGACGGCAATGGCGGCACTCGCTCGAGTCGTGGTCCGTATTATCGTGCGGCGGACATTTCATGCACGTCGTGCAAAGAGGCAAGCCCTTCTCAATCGACCTTCTAAGAATCATTTACAAGTGAATGTGGTCTCGCCCGCAGCTTGCCAAGGTTACTCGGGGTGGCCATGAGCGACGTTGACAGCGGCCAGGCGGTCCGAGACCGTCGCCTGGTGCTGGACGTGGACTGTGGCGTGGACGACGCGCTGGCGCTCATCCTAGCCCTGAGCCTGCACTCGACCGTGGAGGCCGTCACCTGCGTCGCCGGAAACACCACCGTGCAGAACGTGGTGAAGAACGTCCGAAGGGTGCTCGCCGTGTGCGGCAGAAGCGAGGTACATACAGTGAAATCTTGTTCACATAAGATTTACATGACAAAGTGGGAAAAAAAGCTAGCATCCTAAAATTGTACTATCGAAAGCAGGTTTGAAAATATAACTTTTTTAAAAATGATTTTCTCCAGCTAACAGTGAGTATTCAGTACAGATGCAACGAATGGCACGGTTTTAAAAGGCCAATAATAAATAATGCTACCAATAATGAAGCATTTTTAAAGGTCTCAGATTAGTATGTTTATTCAATTTTGGATAGGGTTAATGTAGTGTAAACAGTATCACGAAGATATATAGACACCTGTCTAATCCTACGTTTAAGACAGCTAAGAGAAGTATTGACAAAGAAAGAGAGAGAGAGAGAAAGAAAAGCTATGTAGATATGCCTGGAAGAATATACAGAGCTTCAAAGCCGGGCTACTTGGGTAACACTCAGAGTAGAGGCATTTTAACCGCGCTAATGAACACGAACAAGAAAACATGCAAGAATGGACGTGTGCGGACTCAACTTCCCCGATTCTGCGCCGTATACGTCATAGCGACCGTCACGCTCGGGAGCTTTTATAAGCACATATGAATAACACACGTGGTTGTACAAGTGACCCTTCGGTGACAGTCGCTAATTGAGTATTGTCGTTTTTAGGTGCTATTTTGTGACGTCAGCGTATACCTCGTTTTAGGTGACCAGTATACTATGTCATCTTTCATCTATTAAACCTTCAGTTTAGAGCCTGCGCACGATCATTCTACAGTCTTTTTTTCTCCGTCTCTGCGATAGCGCAGTTAAAGAGTCTTTACATTAGGAGGGTGTTGTTCGGGGCCCTTATAGTCAAGAGGCTAAATAGCTGTTGCCACGTTCCGTTCCCGATGGACGAGTGCACGCTGGCTATCCAGGCTGCCGTCACGCAGCATGGTCTTGCAGGGTACGAATATATAGGAGAGCGTTGATACCGCATGCAGTGCCACGTGCGATAACGTCAGTACGGCTCTACAGAAAGGGCACATGTCAGGATGGAAAGTTGAATAAAGGATGCGATGGAAGTGTAAGGTAGGAAAATGTGTTGGCCTGCAGTTGGCGCCCGGAAGCGACCTCCGCGCGTCCACTGCAGGCCAACACATTTCACTTCCGCGCATCAACTGCAGGCCAACACATTTCCCTACCTTACACTTCCTTCGCATCCTTTATTCAACTTTCCATCCAGACATGTGCCCTTTCTGGTGACCGTACCGACGTTATCGCACGTGGCACTGCATGCGGTATCACATCTCGGGTCACTGTGTGGTGTGATGGAGGCCCGTAGTAATTTCATAGCGCATTGGTGTCATAGAAGTGAAAGTGCCCTACCAGATGGCAAAACGTCGCGCAAAAAACACGAGCACTAGAAGGAACACTTAAAACAGATGAGCGCAAAGACAAGTGCTTTCTTTGTGTCCTCCTCGATCGTCTTAAGTTCGACAGCTTTTCTTCCTGATTCCGCGGAGAAAGGCATGCGCAGAACAGAACGGGAACTATCTGAAGCAGGCGTCGACAACCCGCGGAGAAGCTTTAAGCTGCCCCACGGCAGGATATGAGAACGCCTCCCTCTCTCCCATGTCACTTCCTATCTGAAGGTCGATATGACAGTTTTGTACTCAAATAAGGGTTTCGCTTGAAAAGACAGATGCTTGGGCTAGTTGGTGAATGGGAATCAGCATATCTCTTCTTCTGTAGTTACGTCGTAACTACATGTAGTCTTGCACTCTGCAAATATGTTGTTTCGCTTGAAACATACGTTTGCACATTTGCAACCTTCTGATATATGTGCACGCGATGGGCACGGTTTTGTTCCGGTTTCACATTCTTGTCAATTCGAAGCATGTTCTCCGCTTGCTTGGGAAATTTTATTGCACATGCAAAGCTTTATTCTACATATAACTTGTGCATAAACAAACAAAACTAAGAAAACAAGCAAAATCAGTATACACGTTTCAAAATGGGCTCCAGAACACCAATTTGTCTCTGTGCACACGAATGTACACACTTTTTATTGTTGAGGAAGTTTATTTATGCTGTGTAGAAAAAGCAAAAATTTGATGACATTTCAGTAATCAGGGGTACATACACATCGGCACATCTATGTGCCACGACAAACATCACTATGTTGTAGCGAACACATCATTACTGCAATGTACATGACAGACGTGGCATGCATGTGCAAATGTACTCAATGGGACATGATACGATGGATACAACGGTGCGTATAGAAAAACGTGTTCAACGATTTGAAATACTTGGTACTCTATACTATGGGAGAGCATAAAGCCGTCTCCCGTTACGTAAGGTTAAGCAACCAACACGCTACATGGTATGTGTTAATAAAACAAAAACTCGACGATTCGGAGTATGATGTACTCTGCTATGGGAGAGCACTACGCTGTCCCGATAAACGAAGACTTAAAAAATCACAGGATATCGATGGAGTGCATGATGATCAGTGGGGCGAAGCATCCGCCAGTCCGTCCGCGCTTCCACCCGTCCGTTCATTTGTTCTTGCTTCCATACTTTCATGCGTCCTTCCATATGCGTCCGTCCATCCATGCATCTGTCTCTATGTCCATCCGTCCACCCGTGCGTCTGTTCATCCCTGTGTCCATCTAGTGAACACTCCAAGTACCACCATCTCGCATATTTTCATCATGTATTCATCATGCAAAAGTACCGCCATCTAGTGGACATTCCAAAGACTAAACGAGAGGGGGCACGGCTGGACTAGAGGAGCGGCACGCGCGCATTCTCTTACGACCTGCGCTTCGTGTCTAGTTCCTACCTTTCACCACCGCTAGCTCATGGCACTGCGGCCCAACCCACGCTAAACCTTGCTAAAACTAAGGAGGTTACGCCCAGCGAGCTTAACGCAGCCACCTTTTTTGGTCAGATGGTGCTCAAAGTGCGTCCTTCTGTTACTAGTTTCGGGTGAAGCTCCTTAAGGCGTGGGCTGAGCGTCTCGTCGTAATCGTATGTATCCACCTCTCGATAGTTCTTGAACCGGCCGTAGAGGGCGGTACTTGTACATATAAGGGAATGCATATACGCTGAAAAAGGCAAAAGATATAGAGGACGTTACTTGTAGTATGATAATAAATAAACATCACAGCATATTCATGGAGCGAATGATGATGAGTGGGGCGAAGCGTCAATCAGTTCGTCCGCGCTTCCGTCTGTCCGTTCGTTCTTGCTTCCGTCCATCCATGCGTCCGTCCATCCGTCCGTCTATCCGTTCATCTGTACGTCTATGCGTCCATCTATGCCTCTATTCGTCAGTACACGGGTTTGTCCCTGCGTTCGTCCATGCGTCCGTTCGTCCGCCCGTGTGTCCATCCCTGCGTTCGTCCATGCATCCGTCCATACGTCCATCCGCTCACTCGTGCGTTCGTTCATTCTTGTATCTGTCCGTGCATACACCCGTCCGTCCGTCCCTGCGCACGTCCATGCGTCTATTCATCCGTCCGTCCATGCATCCGCGCGTCCATCTGTGAATCCGTGCGTCCGTGTGTTAGTGCATCCGTCCATGCGTCCGTCCGTCCACTTCGACCCACTCGTCATCATTCCCCTCGTGGATATGCTGTGATATTTTTAGTAAGCATCAAATTCAAGGAAAATTTTAATGGAAGATTAAGTCATCAATAGTCGTCTCTGTAGGTTATTTATTCAGAAACAAATATATTTTTAATTATGATTAACGTGCGCGCGTTTCCTCTTCAATTCGAATGGGTGCGCGCGTGCCGCTCCTCTAGTCCGGCCGTGGAGGTGGCTACTTTACTATTACTACGACGACGACTACTACTAATACTACTACTACTACATACATCGCGCGGACGCATGACGCATGACGCATGCATGGCTTAAGGAGCTTCGCCTTTATAAAACCTGCAAACAGCACACAAGGGAGAGCATAAAACCGTCCCGTGGCCTCACACTTGATGAGGCCGCGTCGACAAAAATTACAGAGATTATCCGCAGTAACTGTCCTATACGGATTAAAAACATGTGGTTAACGAGAGATCACAAATTTATGCGAGAGGAAAGCATTGTGATATTGCAATAAAGATTATAAATGAAACCGGCTATGAACTGCATTGAACGGCAAAAATATCTCCGATCAGGGTTCATGATCTTCACCAAATTATTTCTCGTAATTGTTAAAATTCGTCGGTATCTGGTAGATTCTCACGAAACATTCAATTTGCGGCGTATATCTTTCATTTTAAATTTTCTGAGCCATTTAAAAATGAAAAACGATGCCAGTACTCATAACTTGAAAAGTGTACTTTTTTTTTGAAGCACGCCGGGGTCAGTGCTCATTGACGAAAACGACAGTGGAGCCTTTGCACCTCGCCTTGTGATGACAATGCGCAGGTGCTCCAATATTCTATGGAAGAAAAAAAAACGAGGATTCATGCCTTTGTCCCGTGGCCACAGTGACGGAAAGGTTGCCGATGCCTTGGCGAATTTTATTAAATCTTCGAGTAGATTTAGGTCGTAGAGCTAACTGATCCTCCCATTTTCTAAGTAGTCTTTTTTTAATTTCTAAATATTTTTTTCTCAATTACCCAGCTCAGAGTACTATATACGCTTTTACTCATCTATTGGGAGTATTTGGAATTTCGTTTCACTATTACTTCCTTAATATTTAACTAGACGACATTTAATCTCATAATTACGAATTTCTTTCGAAAACTAACCGATTCTTTGCCCATCCCCCAGCGTGGGTGTAAACGTGCCACTGTCCGAGGTTCTACTATGTACCCTACCGTGCACAAGACAATCTCCTCTGAAGCCGCTTCTCCCCGAGTCTGTGCTCATTGGCCATGATGCTCCTGTTTCATTTCCTTTTCTGGTGGGCTCGTGAATAGACAGACAGACAAACAACTTTATTTTAGTCCTGAGAGGTGAGATAGCGTCCACAAGCCGACCCACTCTGACGCCGCTCCCCCCCCCACCCCTCTTGTTCTTCATACGGTGGCCTCAATTTGCAGCATGCTCCTGGTAAATTTTTTAGTGGCTATTATTTAAACATTTTCCCGTGACACTCCCTTCATTTTTTTCTTTTTTTTACACCGAATGCTGTTCTGTGATATCACAAGGGTCGTGGTGCCGTAGTTGTCCGCCGCTGCCCCGGAAATAGAAAAAAAAATGTAGCTTCAAACTCCGTTGCAAACTCACCCTAGACAGGCCTCAGGTTCGTAAAAAAAATCGCGTTAATGTGTGTTATACAGCATTTTAAAACAGCAAATCAGTAACCTGGAGTCACACAGTGTGAAGGCTGCAATCTATTACAGTAGCGTTATAGGAGTAATTCGTCATCGTAGTCAGCCACAGCACAGAAAAACTGCACCGAATTCCTCGCAAGTGTGTAGCGGGTACCGCGAGGAATGACGAAAAATGACACAGCCGACATACTACACAACAAATATTATTTATAGAATAGTAGAGACCGTACAACGGGGCTTGTACACAAGCCCCGTTGTAGCGTATCTTTGGGTAACTGCTATAGCAGTTACCCAAATGATGTAAAAGAAGCCCTTAGAAATGTCTCTCTTCCAGCTTTCGATGTGACAGTGCTGTATACAAGCCCCGTTGTTGCGTATCTTTGGGTAACTGCTATAGCAGTTACCCAAAGAATGTAAAAGAAGCCTTAAGAAAAGTCTCTCTTCCAGCTTTCGATGTGACAGTGCTGTATACAAGCCCCGTTGTTGCGTATCTTTGGGTAACTGCTATAGCAGTTACCCAAAGAATGTAAAAGAAGCCTTAAGAAAAGTCTCTCTTCCAGCTTTCGATGTGACAGTGCTGCGCGTTCCGCGCAGGCTTGGTGTTTTTTTTCTGTGAAGTATTCCATAAACATAGCACACACACGCATGCTTTACAACTAGCTGGTTATCACTGGTTCGGATTACGTCGACTGTGTTATACATTCGCAAAACGCTGTATTGCTGTAACGACTCTTACCGTTTATTTGAGGCAGCGCGCGCGCACCGCGAGTTCCGAAGTTTTTCTCCAGATGACGCTCGCATGCAGATAACGGAAGGACTTGAGTGGTGTAATTGGATCCCGAAATCGCCCATTGCGCTGACACCTTATCGCCACAGCCGTCGTCGAGTGGCCGTTTCTTTGCAAGGAAAGGCGGTTTCGTAAACATTTTCAAGCGGAGATTGTTATGAGTTGCAGATTTCAGTGAAGGACTTGTACGTGAGAAAGAAAAAAAAAAACAGTATTCGGCAGATACCATGTACCTTGAGAATCGATGTTATGTGAAGCATGTGAGGAAAGGTGACTGCGTTGTAATTTTTTTATTGAGCGAAACGTTTCGAAACTTGTGACTCCAGAAATGTGAAAAAATTGTATACGCACTGGCGTGCGTTAAACAGTCACGTGTTTACTGTTGCGTAACGATGACAAGAGCAACATGATTTCTATAACATCAGAAGCGGTAAGCTGATACGTAGCGCTTGTGCCAGCCAGGATGGTGGCCGTGGATACCGCTAGATTAATGAGCATCAGCGGACGGCGCTTCACTATAATTGTCGTTAACCCGACGAGAGGGCTGTGTATGGTATGAGTACGTATGTGTACTGTTTAGAAGATTGGATAGCCAGCACTACAACCACAATTGACGTTTCACGAACATTACGGTCTGCTTGCAAAAGCAGTTTTGCATCCTGTTGTCGATGCCAGCTTTTAGGGGCGAAGCTCTTTAGGACCGACTTAGTTTGCGTCGGTCACGCCCTCCAAAACACAAACCGACACTAAACACCTTTATATTTATTTATTTATTTATTTATTTATTTATTTATTTATTTATTTATTTATTTCACCGCCACTGTGCCTCCGTAGAATTGAGCGCGTCACGCATTGAAGATGGAAAACGACGCCTACCGCGAAACGCTACACGTAATCACCTAGTCAACTGCAAGTGAGTAAAAAGGTATGTGAAAATGATAGGAAGCGCATGCACACTCGCGACGTCAGATGGCGCGGCGATGCAGTTTTATCGTTTTACAGGATCGCGGTCGTCGCTCGTGCGTTCTGACTCGTTTTGCAGACGCGCGTACCTAAAAGCATTTGCTTTAATCGAGTGAATCGAATAGGACGTAATCCGTGACCCACACGAAATCATCTCTCGCCAGATACCGGTGTACCGTGGCTGCGAGCAGCCGTTGAGTCAGCCGCTGGACCTGGCTGACGAGTACCACGGTTGTGACGGCCTCGGAGGAGTCTCGGACCAATTTGCCTGCAGCGACGACGGCGACCTGGAAGACGAAGAGGACGACGGCAGCGTGGCTGGAAGGTGATACAAAATGTTTCATCGCTTACGAGGGCTGCAATGTGCGGGAGAAATGCCTTAGCACAAGTTTTGGTTACCCCTGTATTACGTCGATAGCCAATAAGTACACACTTGCAAACCTTGGTCAAAGCTAACTACGATCATTAACTTCTAGAGAGAGAGAGAATAAAATGAGGGAAAGGCAGGGAGGTTAACCAGAAAATGGAGCATTCGGTTTGCTACCCTGCACTAGGGGAAGAGGGAATGGGGAAGAAAGATTGGAAAGAAAGCGAAGAGGGAAATAGACGCGCGCAAAAAAAAAGGGGGGGGGGAGCTGGGGTGCTACAGTCTATACAATAGGCCGCTGCCACGCAAAAAGTTCAGTAAGGCCTTCACTGATTTTCTGTGAGCACACAAATCATGTCGTCTTTCCAGCACTGATTGTTCAGACAAAGGTCTGTCGTCAAGGCGAGCTAACGCAGCAGCTAGTTGCCGTCTTTGCACGCTGTAACGAGGGCAGTGACAGAGAACGTGCTCTATCGTTTCATCGCTGCCGCAATGACCGCAAGCAGCACTGTCTTCCATGCCGATTCGGAAGGCAAAAGCTAGTCAAGCGTGTTGGAATGGACCTTTTTCACGGGCGCTGTCTGCGCATGAGCACCGGGAACACTTCAACGGCGCCACCCCGAAACAAAATTTGGTGGCTCGTCGTGGCCTCCGAAACCTGTCGGCACGCCATCTCGGAGGCGATGGGTGCAAAGGAACGCGCAAGCTGAGACGCAGTCGCGTTGACCGGAAAGCCACCAAATTTGCTTTTGGCTCTCGCCGCGAAGGGCGCTGTACCTGTCGTGAAAAAGGTCAATTGTGCAAGTATATACGGTAGACTTCACACAGCACGCTATAGGGGGAAACCAAACATTTCCGGCGAAGACAGATCTACAAGCACACACGCAGACACATGTATGAAATCCCCCCCACCCCCCCACAAGGAGGTATGATCCACTCGTCGGACACCTTGTCTTCAGTACAGAATAGACAAAGATACACCGCTAAGTGACACCACTGATCACAAAACACCGATATACTACAATATGCTTCGGTAAGGAAGCATTTGTCCGAGTAATGGTGATGTAAACATGCACGTAATAGCTCCGATTTGAAATAAGAGTGTGGTCTATATTACGCGCGAAGCTCCTTATGATGGGGGCCGTTCTCTCGCAGTACTAGTATGTTGCAGTAGTAGCCATGTCTAGTTAGATTAATAATCGCTCATTAGGTGGCGTTGTGCGTATATGTCCTTGGTATCACTAGACGCCGTCAGTAGTTTTCGTAGAGAAATTCACAGCATGTCCTTCGAATGAATGATGGTGAGTGGAGCAAAGTGACCATCACAGACAGACAGACAGACAGACAGACAGACAGACAGACAGACAGACAGACACAGACAGACACAGACAGACACAGACAGACAGACAGACAGACAGACAGACAGACAGACAGACAGACAGACAGACAGACAGACAGACAGACAGACAGACAGATAGATAGATAGATAGATAGATAGATAGATAGATAGATAGATAGATAGATAGATAGATAGATAGATAGATAGATAGATAGATAGATGCATGCTTCAATCGCCATTCATCATCATTCACTCCGTGGATGTGCTGTTAATTTTTTTTTCGCATTGACCACTCTTCCTTTATAGACCCTTTCACAGTTGACAAACGCAGATCCTTGATGACATCCGGTTTCGTCCACCGATGTGCCTGAATAGCATTGGGGGCAATAAGAGCGTTAGAAAATAGACCGCAGATTTTCTACACTTCTCTTCCTTAATTTGGCAAAATATGTTCAAATAAATGTTCTTTTGAGCTTCATAAAAGCTACGAGAAATTGTCTTGAATATTACGCACGTTCTCTTTGTCTGAAAAACTAATAATTGACCTTGTTTACACTTAAAAAAAAACGCGAAAACGTCCTTTTAGTTTCGCCCGCCGTGGTGGCCTAGTCACTAAGGTATTCGGCTGCTGACCCGCAGGTCGCGTAATCGAATCCCGGCTGCGGCGGCTGCATTTTCGGTGGAGGTGAAAATGCTGTATAGGCCCATGTGCTCAGATTTGGGTGCACGTTAACGAAACCGAGGTGGTCGAAATTTCCGGAGCCCTTTACTACGGCGTCTCTCATAATCATATGGTGGTTTTGAGACGTGAAACCCCACACATCAATAAATCAGTCCTTTCAGTTTCGACGCTACGAGCAGGTAAATCAGGTGACCGGAAGTTCTTTTGGCGCACAACGCTGGCAATCTTGAAACCGTCTATAGAGGTGATATCCGCACCTCCCCACCTATTCCTTACTAAAGTACGCGTGCAGTGTCAGCATTAAGCGTTCATTGAGCGTATAAGGATTTCGTGCTTGTTGGCGACACTCTGTTACCTCCGTTTGAGATGTTGTGAACGCACAAGACGAAGGGAAATCATGCAGTTGGTCACGCACGCTATTCGTTCGAGACAAGGAAGAACGGGTGGGTGATTGCATGGCGAAGCAGGGTAGAAGACGACTCACAACGGATGTATGTCGTATATGGACCAATCGGCAATTACTAGCCTAGTTATACGCCACGTGATTCGCCCTTTTTTGGCGGCACGAAATGCGCCGAAAAGACGAGAAACGCCAGGAGAGAATGACGCGCTTTTTATGTTTTGTGTGTGTGTCTTTCGGGTGGTATTTAGCGGCCCTTTAATGACCTCGCGAGCTCAAAAACATTGAAAGCAGGAAGGGTGCAATCCAGCGTCGATAACTGTTGCAAGGTCGCGTGATCGAACCCCGGCCATGGCGGCCGCGTTTCGATGGAGGTGAAATTCCAAGTCATGTTCACATAGATCAATGTGCACATAAAAAAAAAACGCTAGGTGGTCATAGTTTCCGAAGCCCTCCGCTATAGGCCGCTTGCACGTGACACCATGGCAATCTTGGTAGTTCTCTACTGTTTGAGGCCAGGACGGGAGTATTGCGAACCAAGACATGTCGGGCCAAATACGAAGGGGTAGACACGGTATGCAGTGCATGTGGAGAGGAGGAGGAAACTGCCGAACACTTGCTAAAGTTCTGTAAAGGGCTTCACCCTATAGTTCAGGATGATGGCGCAGTTTTTCGAAGCACTGGGGTTTAGGGACAGGGAGGGCAAAATAGACTTTAAGCGGGTAGACTTAACTAGAAGGAGGTTATCTGATTGGTGGCTAAAGTCAAGGCACGAGTGAAAATCAAACCCTTCACTGCAAGGTACGAATCGTCAACGTCACTATTAAAAGGGAAAAAAAAGATAAATTTAATGGTTAGTTTACTGAGTATTACGGCTAGGTGGCGTTAGCCGCCGCCCGATCTAAAGGGTACAGCCATATCCATCCATCCATCCATCCATGGATGCACAACAAGACCCAAACATCGTGGCTTAGATGTCGTCAAGGCAGTATAATCACGGGCTGATTAACCTGCTCGAGTGTGATAACGTCGTCACTGCAGAACGTTATCAGGCCATGGTGCACGAATAGCGAAATAACCAACATGTGATGTACTGATAGCACTAACGTTACTTCACAGTTTTCGTCACACAATGTTTGTCCGCCAACGTGGCTGTTTCAGTGATGTCAGTGCAAGCCATCTATATGGCACCCCTCATAATCAAACAGTCGTTTCGAAACGTAAAAACCCAACAATTATTATTGTCATTTGTATTACTACTAACTTTTGCAGGCCCGTGCACGCCGCCGAGAAGCTAATCGCAATGGCACGTACAGACCCTGGCCAGATCACGCTGTTGCTGCTGGGCCCGTTGACCAACGCGGCTCTGGCGCTTACGTTGGATCCCCGATTCGGGGCGAACCTGAAGGAAATATTCATCCTCGGAGGAAACGTCGAAGGTGGGGACCATGTTCGAATCGATTCCACCTGCACGTGCCCTGTATTGAGAAAGATTAGCAGATGGCTGGTACCTTTGTACGCGTTGTGTTCTCACTGCTCACTTAATGCTCAAGCGACAAACAGCACGGAAGTCGCCTCACTCGCTGCAGCGGCCGCTTTCCCTTACGCCAGCGCTTTGTTGAGTTAGACCAGATCGAATCGATTCCACCTGCACGTGCCCTGTATTGACAAAGATTAGCAGATGGCTGGTACCTTTGTACGCGTTGTGTTCTCACTGCTCACTTAATGCTCAAGCGACAAACAGCACGTAAGTCGCCTCACTCGCTGCAGTGGCCGCTTTCCCTTACGCCAGCGCTGTGTTGAGTTAGACCACATTGGACGCTGAGTTAGTTGGTAGCCTTGGTTCGCATAACGTTCCAATCTATAGGGCGTACGGGTTCAAGCTGGCGCAGCGCCGTTCACCTCCCTAGCGGAAAGAGGGCAAAGTTCCGGTTGCTCGGAATGGCCTCGCTTGCAGGGTTTTCACTTTGCGCGCGCGGAAAACGTGTTCCTTGGAGCGCTTATCTCGCATTTGGCACGCTACGGGCAGCGCTTCTTCGTCATTCTGGAAAGTAGGCAAGCACTACTGCTGCATTGTTAGCTGCTACAAAAGTTTAAACAGGACGAAGACCTGCAAAGTGTCCGTCAAGTTCTACCGTTTACAGTGCAAGCAGTGCGAGAAGCAAAGGCGTCAAGAGTGTATTATGGCAGTTCGCCGATACTCCGCGGTCTCGTTACTTTGAATTTTTTTCTGTCGTGCGCAGTACTAAAAACTATTAATTAACTAAAAAACGCGAAGACCGGACTCATAATGAAAGAAGCGTGCTTGTAAACAAACTACAGCAAATAGACAACCACTGTACATTTCGCGATTGGCGGCTCTGGCTTTCCGAGACAACCAAGCGTAGTGCGAAAGCGTGGACTTTGCTAGCCTAATACACTTAAAATACCGTGTGAGCCCTTTTTATTTAGCTGACGGCTGTAGACTTCTCGTCGCCACTCAGTGTAAACAGATTTGTGCTGTGGGTTCGCGCTGATCTTTTATACGAACAGGTGTCTTGCAAGCAACGCCCACCGATAAGTTAGCATGATGAGGTGTTGTGATGCTAGGATCGAAGTCATGAGTTTGATTCCCGCATACGCCAGCCGCATTTCCACGGGAGCGATACGCCGTAACAGTGCACTCAGATTTTGCTTCAAGAATGACAGACAGGGCGTGTTGATGTGGTATATTTCAAGCGTACACGGTGGTATGACGCTCAATGTAAACAGAAGTGACACTCGGTGTGTGTGCACTCTCTGTCCGTTATCGTCGCGCCGTATACACTTTAAATAGATTCAGGAGCACGTTAAAAAAGAAAGAAAACCTCAGGTGGCCGGAATCAATCTGTAGTCTCAATCCACGGCGTGCCTCCTAATGATTTGATAGTTTTGTCACGTAAAATATTATGCCCTTCCATGCGCCCGAGCCACGGGTGATAAACAGCTGCCGCTGTGAAAACGAGTTGAAAAAGAACCAAGGCAGGTGTAAAATTTTCGATGGCTTCGCGAAATTTTACGTGGCTATCAGGGCCAAATCTAGGCGTAACTAAAAACATGCTCGATTCTAGTGGGTATTGTGTCATATAACTGATATGACGACGACCAAGTTAGCTGTGAACACAAAAACACATTCGAAACAGTGAACACGCTGCGTGATCAGGCGTGGATATTATCCAAAAATGGAATATGTGCTGCAAGAAACACGCATGTGGACATAAAATACTTTTTTTTGTGCGCATCATCACACTTTTAAAAGATGCAAAAAATCAAAATTGTCATCGAACTTACGATACGACCTTGTTAACATCCGATGAAAACCTCGGCAAAAGGGGAACTCTTATGAAACGGAACACACCGCATTAAATGGTGCCTGGGACTGAACAGGGCAAACGTAAATTCAGTTTCTTCACACTGACCTCCTACTAAATTGAAGGCCGCAAGACAAACTTGACCTTCAATCAATAGAAACCTGAACGCTATATACAAATGCATGCGAAAGCGAGGAGGTAGTCTGCCGACAGCTCCGAGAAGACATGAATGCCTCAGCAAATGCGTGTTTTTTGGTAACATACATATAAAATTCACGCCATCACCTCACTTTTAATGTAATATAAGTGCAGCTGTTCACGGTCGACTTTCACATAGCACTCGCTCAAAGACATCGTGTTTGATTGGTCCCGCAAAGGTTGTGAATGAATCGCTCTCGGTTATAATATGCTCACCGTGAAAACGGTTTTATAACCTTTTTAAACCTTCGGAGCAAGTCACAGATGACGCTGCGCGTGAAGGGCGACCAGATAACAGCGCGTGCAGAGCACGTAAGCGTGCTGAGATAGTGCAGGCAGAAGGCGGGAGCAGAGTACCGAACGACCGGTTTTGCGGCGAAGGATGGATGGATGGATGTATCCGGCTGTGCCCTTTAGATCGGGTGGTGGCTCACGGCACCTATAGCCATAAAGTTAAGTACTATCACTGTGTGTTTAAGCATTGAATTTCACTCGCGCCTCGATTGTAGCCACCAATCAATTAGCCTCCTCCTGGTTATTTCTACCCGTTTAAAGTCTATTTTGCCTTCACTGTCACTAAACCCCAATGCTTTGAAAAATTCGACGCCATTATCTGCAACTATAGGGCGGAGCCTTTAGAGAACATTATCAAATGTTCAACCGTTTCCTGCTCCTCTCGTGCGGTGCAACGCCCCCTGGCCGAGTTTGGGAGACGAAAAGGCACAGCTTTACCTTGCGGTGAAACTGTCTTTTTGCATCCTATTTCAGCTCTAAACAATCGTAAAACGGAGGATCACAAACCTCGCGAAAGAGGACGAGTGACTATACCCCTGTAACACGTGGCAACTTAAGTGCACTTAAGAGCGAGTGTACTTACGCTCACGAAATGTCACTTTGGTGGTTCGCTTCTACACAAAAAAAGTGAAGTGTACTTTGCAAATGATGGCAGTGGCGATTCGTGGATTTGTAGCACAACGTATATTTGTTATTTTTGCGCCTGTGCCTCATCGTCGGACCACGTTGTCTTCGTGGAAGTAGCACCTGTGGCGCATGCCATCTTAAATGATCAGAGAACCACTCACTTACACATGTGCAAGTGTACCTAGATGTAAACAACGCGACGGAGACAGCCATTGCTGTGCATGTGCTGCCGCATCTCCCTAGCAGACGGGGCCGCAAACCGCCCGACAGTGCAAGTAGCGAGGTTATTATTGTATTTTATGACTCGTTTTATACATAATAGTCTCTATCATAACAAAAACAATGGTTTAAATATAAGCTGTGTTCCAATCATCACCGTAGACGGCTAGATAGACAGCTAAATGGACGGCGGCCATCTTAAGTCCCATTCCAATTCTCACGTAACCGGCAAAGTAGACAGCTCCGAGAAGACCGCATCGTAGATAAATACGATGCAGGCTACTTTGTGGTTTAAACAAGATGGCAGCTCAGCGAATCGCTCAGATAGATCAAATCTCGCCAGAATGGCCGTCTGCACACAAGCAGACGCTTTCCCAGACGCTCGATGTGAGGAACGTGTATTTGTTTTTGATTTTAACACGAAATAAGCCAGAAATTACGACTATTACGTTTGTTTCTTTTAGCTTTTTTCTTCTCGACGCGAGATGACGCATCGTCGCGTAAAACCTGTCTAAACGTGTTCCAATTTTCGGACAGCATGGGCTTGGTACGGTCTTTTAAAGCAGTCTGCGTGAACTGTCTACGTGCTGTCTTAGAATTGGAACACAGCCACAGTATGAGCGCCGCTTTAGGCAACAGCGTTTTTCTGTACAAGCCACTGGTACCGAGGCTACACACTTCATCGCAGCCGTCGTAGGGAAGTGAGGTTGGGGAACGCACTTGCCGACAAGTCTACTTTGCAGCGAGTGACACTAAACTTGCCCGTGTGACAGCGCGCAAATGACACTCGCGGCTAAGTGTATTCGCTGAAAGTGCGCTTAAGTTGCTGCGTGTGACAGGGGTATAAAAAAACAGTTGATGCACCGACGCTTCTGCAGGTCGTGGAAACGTGCTCCCCGGTGCCGAGTACAACTTCAAAACGGACCCCGAGGCCGCCAACGTTGTGCTCACGGGGGCCCAGTGCCCCATCACGATCGTTCCATGGGAGGCAGTGGTCAAGTCGCCTATTCCTTGGGTGAGCCTGACTGCTTCGAAGCTGAGCGAGTGCGGCACGGATAGTACACAAAGACATATGGGAATGACGTTGTACAGTCTCAACGGAAAAAGATGAGCTCAAGTGATCGGGGGCCGGAGTCGCAAAATTACGACACGCGGCTCTGCGTTTTTTTTTTTTTTACGATAGCGAGACTGCATGGCAAAACACATTCCATTTTCCGAAGCAGCAGGGGTGGCCTACAGACCGGCGGCAAGCAGCTCATATTGCTTTGGCTCATCTGAAAGCCCACAATAAAAAAAAAAAACACTTGTTCATTGCATATCGGTAGATGTGGCTATGCACACAATATCTCTTTTCGTTTTTTTTTATTCTATCGCGGATGTTGCGATTCCCCGTATCTTTATTGCAGTTGCCTGGAAAAAGCTGCTTGTTGGAGTGCGTTCCGCTGGCCACCTCTTCGTAGGAAAATGGAATGGGTGGGCACTGTCCATAGCGGTGGGCTCGGGAAAGACGCAGCGCTGCGTACTGCAATCTTGCCGCTCCGGCAACCGGCCACTTGTACCAACCTTTCAACGTTGATAATGTATGTAGTACCAGTGCCTACTTTATTTCTTTCAATGCCAGTGCAAACGCGCGCTTCTCAACGGGAGCCGTTGGTCCGCCTTAGTTCAGGGAGTGGTCGCGATGAGGCGCGACATGAAGGGTAGCGCTTGAGTCGCCGTATATGCTACCTTTGTGTAGCATATAAAGTAACTTTAGGTAGCGCTGCTCTCGTCACGCGTGCGTCTGAGCGCTTTCCCCCGTAGATGCGATGACGTGTTTCCCCCCAACAACATCATACGCCCGTCAGATTTGTTCTTTCGGGCTCCTTGCTTGTGGCTCGAAGCGATGCCGCCGCTGCATCGCAGCGCTCTTCAAGTGAGCGCATGCAGTAGCTTTGCAGTGACGCTTCCCCATTGGTTGCCCGCCGCGAACGGTGACGCGCTATCTCAAAACACCGCATCTTTTACAGAGCCAGTGCGACAGCCAACGTGTTGAACACGAGTAGGGTGCCTCGATGCGCGCGCCCCCGCTCAGGGTGCTGCCACCTTTTGTACTGCTCCATCCGCCATTGTAGTGCCTGCAGCATTTCGCCAAGCTAAAGGGCTAACGTGCCGGCTTTTTTTCGGTTAGTATTGGCTAGACGTTGAGTTCGTCAGAGCTAAAATCATTCGCGTTAAGCTATAGTGGACCACTACACGCAAGAACAAAATCTGTACGCAGCGGGAGTGAAAATGGCGGCCGCCCGCAGATGTCTTCACTCTGAGCGGAGGAACCGGCATCGAGGCACACTAAACACGAGGAATGTAAGATGCCACGCCACGGATCTGTACGCAACTGAACGAAAAATTACTTTATATGATTTCCATCGTGAGGCGCTATATGATGGGCTCTCTCTCCCATGACCGCAAAGCACAGGCGAAATGCAAGTGATGGGCGAGAGCAGGAAAGGGCTAGAGAAAACGGTGGTGAACGGCTGGATCGGGCGCATCTGGCTGGCATTGATAAAATAGAGGAGGCACTGGTAGTTCATACATCTGTCACCAACGGTGTGCGGACCGGTGATTTGCCAACAAAAATCGAAATCGCTTGTTTTACTCATCTGTTCATACCCCAGGGGTCTTTAAAACAGTATTTCTTAAAGGGTTCTCGCCTCGAACGGTGAGACTGAGAAAAAAGGAGGTGAGAAAAACGTGAACAGTAATTTACTTGGTGTGAGTGCTGTCGTTCTGTTGCAGGCACAAGCCTAAAATTAATTTGTTCCCATTATTGTTCTAATTGTCACAGGGATGAATAGCACATTTATTATGATGATTTAGGAAGGTCAACATACGACTGACAGTCACACTGCGCCATATTCGCTATGCTTGCCAGAAATTCAGTGGATATTTAGTGCTTACGTGTTATAAGGAACCAAAAAATTTAGTTTTTTTGTTTTACTTTTCCTTTTTTGAAAACACTTGGTAAGCTTACTTTAACTAATCATGCGTGATCATAACTGGATTTCCGTCAGACTGCAAATGAATAATTCTGCATCAAAGCTACTCAAGCACCCTCTGTTCTCATTTTACGGCAAAGGCTGCGATATGCACTCTAGCCTACATTAACTATGAATTAGTGGTGGGAGGCGCAACCCGCCAAACTGGACTTGGCAAGCCAGTTGGTGACTCTTGTCCAGGCCCGGCAAGCCCGCATCAGCCAGTGGGGTCCTGGACGAGGGCCTCTGCCCACAGTAAACAGGGGGCCTTACTTTATTAGTTCTCTCTCTCTTTCCTGCAAACTTCTCTTGGAGCAGGAGGTGTACTCCATGATGACGCGCCAGGACACGGCCAAGTCTCGCTTCGTACGTGCCATCACCCGCTTCAGCCTGGGCTACTACGACAAGAGCGGCTCTTCGGGCTACGAGGTGGGCGACGCGCTGGTGGTGGCCGCGGTGCTGGCGCCGGACTCGGTCGCCTCGGCGCTCGAAGAGCGACGCGTGGCCGTCGAGCTGAGCGGCACGCACACCAGGGGTCAGCTGGTGCACGCCTGGACGCCGGACCTGCTGCCCGACGTGAAGCGAACCGTGCGCGTGGTGACGTCCTTCAACAAGGAGCGAGTCTCCGAACTGCTCATGCGAATGGTTGTCTGACAGCGGCCATTGCGTAGACGGACGGTTTGGTGGAGACTCTCGAAGAAAAACCGTAGCGTAAAACGAACGACGACACACGAACTCGGGACTGGCGATGCTTGTGTAGTGCTTGTTCGTTTTGAGCTACGGTTTCTTCTTCACATGCCATGAACAAACTCGTTGAACAAGACATTTTACTAATGCTGTAGAGACTTAATTTTACCGAGGTAGTCTGCAACGAAAGTATGCTTCTTCTTAATTAGTTACGAATCAGTCGGAACATGTTTCAGTGCAGCCTCCTTCCCCCCCCCCCCCATCCTTCAGAACAAGCTCTAAAGAGAACTAGGTTCGAAATTATTGCAATAATAAAATGAAACTATGACGTGTATTGACCATCAACATGCCATTGGTGGCCGGCTTTGTGGGACCAAATATTTGAAGTAAACAGCCCTTTTAATTCAACACCAGCAGACCACGACAGCCCTCATCGTGGCAAAATATTACTGTGTAAAGGTATGATGGACCAATTTAGATGATAAGGACAGGGGGGGGGGGGGGAGTCGGTAATCCCGTACCTGGCATGCATTGTCAACCATTCTCCTTTCCCCGTCCTTTAAATAAACACGTTTCATCGTCACTAAGATTAAGAGAAGATGACTTGTCTTAAACTCAAAAACATTTAGTGAGAAACATGTAACGAATCTATTTGGTTACTATACGTAGCCTTAGCCCCGCCGCAATGGTCTAGTGGCTATGGTTTTCAGCTGCAGGTCGCGGGATTGAACCTCGGCTGCGGCGGGTGTATTTTCGATGGAGGCGAGAAGACGCTTGCCCTTGGCTTCCTTGCCTCGTGTCTCGTCGGTGTTACCCGCGCGCCATCTGCATTCTCGAACGCGATCGGACGCATGCACGGACGGATGGACACACGGATGGATGGCCGCACGCACGGATGGACACAGAAAGACAGACAGACAGACAGACAGACAGATGGAAACGAATGGACGGACAGACAAACAGACAGACATATGGACGAACGGACGCACAGACAGACAGATGGACGCACGCACGGACGGGCGGGTGGACGGACGCACGAAGGATGCATGGATGGACGCACGGATAGATGGAAGCGTGGACGAATGGACAGACAGAAGCACGGGTGGACGTACGGACACTTCACCCCACTCATCATCATTTACTCCATGGATATGCCGTGATTCTTTTTACTGAAATATTATTTTGCAGTGCGTTTTTTCCATGTACGTGTGTTTATACTAGACGATCTACATTTACTTTTCGCTGAAAACAGCTAACATTTGGGTGACTAGGTCATGGCCCTTTTAAAACATTTAATTGGAAAAGGCTGCGAATTTCGAAGTGACGGTGAAGTCAGTTTATCGCACACTGTATTCATGTAAGACAAGGGAGAATGGGCATGCGACAGCATGGCAAAGTAGAGTAAGTGTAAATTCACAACAGATGTCTTTCGTATATCGAACAATCGAGAGCTTATTTTATCCTGATGTCACGCGAATGAGCCCCTGACGTTACGTATTGTGCCACGAAAACTGGAAACGCTAGCTGGGAGAAAATAAAGCATTTTTTAATGCTTTCGGTGGTTGTTTAGGGGCCCTTTAAAAAATAATTGATAAAAAGAACGCAGAATCGGTTTCATGGCAAAAAATAATCATCTGGGAGAAGTGGGTTGCTCTTGGTGTAGGTTTATGAATAGGTAGTGTCTATATTGCCGGCATCCGGCAGAGTATATCGACAGACAGGGTGCCGGCAGTTCTTTTTTATAGGAGGGTTTCAAGTGACGTTCTCTGGGGAGTGTGCCGAGGCCGGTCTGGTGCTGCCGAACTGCGAGGAGCTGCCCAGGATAGGGGAGTACCGCTACCTAGGTGTAATATTGTCCACCTCAGAGAATTTCGTCTCACGACATGAAGCACACTTGAAACAAGCGGTACTGCGAGCCAGCGGCATACTGTCTGTAGAATGCCTGTGAGACTCGTTAGGTTAGGTTAGGTTAGGTTAGGTTACGTTACGTTAGGTTAGATTCAGTTGGGAAAGCTCAGGTCTTTGACTATCCTTGACAATGGTGATCACTGTTTCGAAATGTTGGAGAGCGAAAATAGCTAAATGACGGCTTAAAGCTAAAAATACAGCAGGCTGACATAACAGGCTCACCAGAAATGTGCCGGCAGATAAGTCACATGGTAATGGGCAGCCAATAGAAGAAAACTGCCGGCAACTTCTTTTCCGGGATAGTATGCCGGTTACCGGCAATATAGGCGCGACCTTATTAATAAAGCAGAGAATCCTACCGGAACCGGCAGGTCGTAGATAATGCACTTGCTGCATAGCTTCCATCAGCCAGCCCAGAAATCACAGCGTTCTTCCACTTCTGAACTAAGAAATCGCGCAGGTTGTCGGGCTGTTGGCCCGGCCGATGACGCGGTAGGCGAAAGCGTGGAGGAGCAGCACTATGACTGAGAAAATGGAGCAGTGCAGCACTGGCTTCTGAAACTTGCCATGACCTAGGATGATGTTTCGGACAGCACAAAGTCCTGCAGGATGGTAGGGGATGTTGTGTTGGCGCTAACGTCGTCGAATATGTCCATCTTTAATGACGTGTCCGAGCCGTTGTGACAACATTAGATGGACGAACGCAGGATAGTTATTTCTCGTAACTGAATTACGGGAAGTCTAATTGGCCAGTCAACCTTTTAGATAACGTCACTATCCCGTTGATGTGCTGTGGTCCTGAGGTCAAAGCTGGAGGAATGGACGACGGAGTTTCAGGGTGGTTACAGAGATTCAACGGCTTCAAGTGAGTGGCATACGCTTCCCACAAGGAGCAGCTTCGGCGTATTTTCGGCAGGGGATGTCCGAATGACAAAAAAACTTAATCGCCAGTTATCCCTGCTTATTCTAGCTGCCACGTCTCACCCACTTGTTGTTTCCGATGACAAGAGCAAGTCAGGTCTTGATGATGATGATGATGACCATCATCATCATCTTTTGAAAAATTGGCACCTACCCACTCAGGAGGAACGGCCAAGAATCGGGCGGATCATACAGACTAGATATATGATTAATAATGATTTGTAAGAGCTAAAATATGGCAGACATGAAGTTATATTGTAACCATAGTCACTCTTCTAGGGGGAAGGAGGGATAAAAAATAGTGGAAAGATATGAAGAAATATAGGACGAGGTAAGCGACAGAAAAAATAGCAGCATATCCATGGGGTGAATGATGGAAAGTGGGGCGAATGATGGAGAGTGGGGCGAAGCATCCGTCCGTCCATGCGTCCGTCTGTGTGACCGTCTGTGCGTCCATCCGCCCGGCCGTGCGTGCGTCTGTTCGTGCGTCCACACGTCCATCCGTGCGTCCGTCCCTGCGTTCGTCCATGCATCCGCCCCTACTTCCGTCCATGCGTCCATCCGTCCGTGCAGCCATCCGTGCATCCGTCCATGCATCTGTCTGTGTGTGCGTTCGTCCATCTATTCAACACTCCAAGTACCACCATCTCGCAGCTTTTCATCATATATTCTCCATATAGAAGCACCGCCATCCAGCGTACATTCCAAGGACTAAACGAGAGGTGACACACGCACACTTTCTTACGGCTTGCGCTTCGTGCCTAGTTCCCACCTTTAACCACCTCGAGTTCATGGTATATACTAGTGCACTGTATTCGGGGCACTGCGGCCCAACGCTCGCTAAACCTTTTTAAAACCAAGGAGGTTACGCATAGCGAGTGTAACGTAGCAACCCTCTCTTGTTGAATAGTGCTCAATGTACATGCCAATGGCCGCTAATGGGCAATGAGAGACAGAAGAGTTTGGCTTTGGCACACGCACACTTTCTTACGGCTTGCTCTTTGTGTCTACTTACCACCTTTAACCACCTCGAGTTCGTTGTATATACTAGTTCACTGTATTCATGGCACTGCGGCCCAACGCTCGCTAAACCTATTTAAAACCAAGATGGTTACGCCCTGCGTGTATAACACAGCAACCATTTCTTATCAGATAGTGCTCAATGTACATGCCATTGGCTGCTAATGGGGAATGAGAGACAGGAGAATTCGGCTTTTAGTTAACGCACACGCTGTGAATTTTTTACTGTTCAACAACGCACAGAAGAAATCTCCCACTGGCACCACCTTGCAGGTCAAAAGTCTTAACCAGTCGTAACCAGTCGTAACCAGTCTTAAGTTTTGACCTTGCAGGTCAAAACTTAAGACTGGTTACGCACTACGATGAGGGATAAACTGGTTAAACGAGGATAAACTGGCTAACCTCCCTGTCCTTCTGCTTCTTACTTCCTGCCTTCCTTTTTCCAGAGCTGAATCTTTCCCTGATTCATTGGTTTTCCCGCAATGTGTGTCAAAAAGCAGTCGCAAAAGTTGAGGCCCTTATCACCCCTGATAAGGCTCAAGTTTTGTCTGACGTCACACCATGCAACGAAGGTTATTCTGTACGTTTATATACGAGTCTCTCGAACTGAAGCTTCCCCTAATGCGTTGGCTTTCCCGCAATGAAAGTAAAAAAAAAAAACTGCCCAAAAAGTTGAGGCCCTTATGACTAAGAATAAAACATTTTGTTGACATCACACTGTGCAACAAAAGATATACTGTACGTTCGTAGTCTCGCGAGCTGAAGCTTCCCCTGATGTGCTGGCTTTCCTGCAATGCATGTCAAAATTGGCAGTCGAAAAATTTAAGGCCCTTATCACCCCGCATGAGGCTCAACTTTTGTCTGACGTCACACCGAGCAAAAAACGATATGCTGCACGCAAAGTCACTCTAAATAGGTCGCGAATGTCGGAATGAAAAGTGGTCCGAAACCTATTGCGACAAACATCAACAACCGCGTGACGACTGAAGCACGACTTAGTGAGGAGGGGACAAATATTGAAAACCAAAAAAAAAAATTAATTAAACCTTTATTTTCAATAGTTTTACTTTTATTTGTTACAGAAAATTAGTAGATTACATTAATAAAACTTTAGTCGTTGTTATGTGGTTGAGCGCCCGCTTTCTTCGTTGAGTTTTAGAAACAGTGGGCACATGCAGACAGTCTGGTAACATGAGCCAACGGTTCTACCTTGTAGCGTTGGTTTAGTTATTTGCCTACTTTATTCGTGTCACTTTATAATTATCCGCACTTATATTCCCTAGACGACTCAATATTTATTTTTCTTCTGCGAAATTTAACAATTCGTCTTCTCCATTACACTAACCGCTGGTTTAATGGCCAATACGCCATAGTGATTACGAGCCAAAGCAAATAGGAACAAGAAAACAAGCAAAAAATAAAAATAAAGAAGTTATCAAAATCAAGCATATTCATTAAAAATTTAACATTTGGAAATTCTGAACATCCCCTGTAAATAGCAAGGCACCGTTCGTTTCATAGCCGATCCCCCATAGTGGGTAGCGCTAGGATAAAAGGGACAAAAAAACAAACAAGCTCGACGTGAAGTGGTAGATGTTTTCTGGACGTGTTCTTTGGTTCGGCGCATTGCCAGGCTATGGCCGCTCGATCAAATGCGCTTTGATTCAGTGACCGTGGCCAGGCTAACGGGGCATCGTTCCCTTTTCCGGGGTGACTTAGTGCGTACCTTCAGCACTTTACTTATTTTTTATGCGATGTTTACTGGTGTGGCATTTCAGAGCGCAACAAGCTCACGGAATGTATCTAGAGCCGCTCCTGCGACAGCCGACTTCTCTCGCTAGCACACGGCCAGCTTGCCCTCGCCTCTGGTGACGGTGAACACGACACGCTAGGCGAAGAGACCCTGTACTCTACGGCTGCGAAAGCTGTGTTTTCAAAGCTTCTCTCTCGCTGTAGTAGTTTTCGACGATTGGGCAACGTGAGTTTTCTAATTATCATGCTGTTGTGTTAGTGAACAATTGTCTCACAATTGCCTTTGTGAGTTTCTTGTGCAGATTGCAAGTACGTCATTTGGCTAATAAAACATTATCTCTCGTATGCAATTAGCCAGACACAATTAAGGCGCAACAAAATTACGTAGTAATAACGGCACGTAAAAGGTCAGCAGTTAAAAAAAATGACAATTTCGCGCCATGTAGGACAAATACACGACGTTGCTACCGCTTCTGGTTATGACGTCATTTTTTATTTTTCATTTTTTGTTTGCTCTTAGTTGTCCCCTCGTAACGTAGATGGCGATGGTGGCAACGAGCCGCGGACTACTGGATCCATGGGCTTCTATGGAAATTACGCTACCAGTTTACATATACGTTGCTGTACGTTTATATTAGTCTCCCGAGCTGAAGCTTCCCGTGATGCATTGGCTTTCCCGGCATGCATATAAAAAAAGCAGTCGAAAAAATTGAGGTCCTTATCACCACTGATAAGGCTCAACTTTTGTCTGACGTCACACCGTGCGACGAAGGTTATACTGTGCGTTTATATTACATTCTCCCTAGCTGAAGCTTCTCCTGGTGCGTTGGGTTTCCCGCAATTCATGTAAAAAAAACCAGTTCGAAAAATTTGAGGCTCTTGTCACCGCCGATAGGGCTCTACATTTGTTTGACGTCACACCTTGAAGTGGCGGACCTAATATTGCCACTTTTTGCTTCGCAGATGTCGGAAACGTCTAAAAAATCTGATGACGTCAGACAAAAGTTGAGCCTTATCAGGGGTGATAAAGGCCTCAACTTTTTCGACTGATTTTTTGACATGCATTGTGGGAAAGCATACGCACCAGGGGAAGCTTACTCTCTGTAGGTTCCAATACAAATGCACAGTATATCTTTCGTCACAAGTTGTGACGTCAGACAAAACTTTAACCTTATCAGGGCTGACAAGAGCCCCAACTTTTTCGACTGCTTTTCGATATGCATTGCAGGAAAGCAAACGCACCATGGGAAGCTTCGTATCTGTAGGCTCTAATGTAAACACACAGTACATCGTTCGTTGCACGTGGTGACGTCAGACAAAAGTTGAGCCTTATCAGGGGCGATAAGAGCCCAAACTTTTTCTACTGTTTTTCGATATACATTGCGGGAAAGCAAACGCATCGGGGGAAGCTCCATCTCTGTAGGCGCTAATATAAACGCACAGTATATATTTCGTACAAGCTGTGACGTCAGACAAAAGTTGAGCCTTATCAGTGGCGATAAGAGCCCCAACGTTTTCGACTGCTTTCTGACATGCGTTTCGGCAAACTCAAACCATCAAGGCAAGCTTCTGCTCGGGAGGCTCCTACACGCACAGGAGGTCCATCTTTGCATGGTGTGACGTCACACAGTTAAGCCGATATCGCAGTTTCTTACAATAAATTTTACACCTAATAATCACCTTGAGCTTGCAGTTTGTAGCCTTGGCACATATCCTGCCTATTTACCCGCACTGTATTACCCGTTTTCTTACTCAACTAACAAAGATGGATTGATGACTTGATTTATTTACACTACTAGAAAAGGAGACTGTGAGCAGAGCTTCTGTATACGTCGATGTCATAGAAGCCACCTCGATAATTAAAGGTGTCTGTCGATCCATCCATCCCTCTGCCATGTAATAGAAATCGCGCTGAATGAACATACATAAAAATTAAATTTGTAGGCTGCATTGAGTTTCGAAACTACTGGATCAGGCTCCAAAGGCGAGTGCCTTAACCACTGGGCAAAAGGACAAGTTGTGCACTGCATCACTATCTCAGAACCTCGTGAATGCGCCATGAAGGAATTCACGTACAAAATAAAAAAATTGCTAAGCTGTGCGGAGATTCGAACCTTGAACCTCATGCTTCATAGGCGCGTGTCTTACCCCCTGGGCTAAAGACCCAGACTTGCGGGACGTGTGTATCTGTCAACCTTATTATTGCGCTAAAGATAAATAGACGTATAAAATAAAGGAAAATTTTGAAGCTGTGCCGAGTATCAAACTCATGGTTCCATACTCTTATGTCGAGTGTCTCCGCCACTAGGATAAAAAAGCACACTTGCAGAAGTTAGACCACACTTTTTTTAGTGAAGATATTTTACCGCGTGAGCCATTTTTCTGTCATGAAATTTTGGTTCAGTAGGGTAGCCCAATGACTGAAGCCCTAGCTTGATGATTAACCTACCTGCCTCTCTCCTTCGTTTATCTTTCTCTTTTTCCTGCATTTAGAAAAGAATCAGATTACGTAGACGAAATCGTCCCAGTTGAAAAAAGAATTTGTCCTGGTCCGGGAACCAGGACGAATTTTCCTGAAGGTCTTAGTTCCGAGAAATCGTTGCGGATTCCCTCGTGGGTTCATGCTACAAATGAATGGCTGTCAGTTCTCCTTTTCATAAGCCTTCGATACTTTGCGGGATTCCGCAGAACTCACTCGCTGTAACAAGGCTCACCGATAACCACACCGATTTAAAAAGTAGCACCTTTAGGTAGCTCCATATAGCGCACTGGTCCACGTGAACATTTTGCAATTAAGTTTCAAATTCCCAAGCCATCACTAAATAGAATGCTTCAAATTGGACTCGTGTGTTACCTGTGTGATGAGTACCCAGAGTTAGGCTCATTACAAACACCTTTCTTTGCTGTCACAGAATTGCTTGTTGCGGAACTCGCTCAAACGACCCTCTAATGACACAAGGGTGCAAGAATCACGACAGCAGCAACAAACTTGTCATAATCTTTCAAACATATGTATTTTGAACAGGAGAAAGTGAATAACTTTAATACAGTAGGTCATGGAACAATGACATCGCGACCTTATGTAATGACCTTGATGGTGACATATACGCCGATGATATTTGCCTCTGGAGTGCTGCAGTTACTCGACCTCAGGTGCGTGCACGAATACAGCGGGCAGCAACCCTCACAACAGCCTACCTTCAGAAACAAGGCCTAACTATAACAACTGTGAAGTGCGCGTTGATAGCGTTTACACGCAAACCAATGACGCCATACCCTTTTTACATCAATGGGCAGAGTGTCAAATATGCACGGACGCATCGTTTCCTGGGCATAATAATCGACAGAAGTCTTTCGTGGAGCCCACATTGTGCGTACTTGAAGAAGAGACTGCTATCTATTGTGCATATAATGAAATTCATGTGCGGGAAAGCATGGGGAACTTCTGTGGCTTCCATGCTACAGCTGTACAGGGCCCTATTTCTGGGTCTATTGCGCTACAGCTTGCCGGTACTGACTAACACTTGCAAATCCAATACTCATTCATTGGAGAGTTTGCAGGGTCAGGCACTGCGTATCTGCCTCGGACTGCCCCGATGCGCTTCTACTTATGCCACAATCATGCTTGCCAAAGACCATCCGGTCAGGACATATAGAGTTGTGGATTGCCTCAGAGCGCACATTCGACATGCTAGCCGTGTCCCCGACCACCACTTGGCCCTTCTACCCTCCGGAAGACCACGTGCTACGTTTTCAGACGTCATAGCCAAGCACCTAAACAGCATTCCATCAGGCTATACGCCAGCTGCGAGAATGGCATGTCCTTTGTGGTGCCTCGACCAGCCGCAAGTACGTCTAGAAATTCCGGGAATCAAAAAGAAAAGCAATCACTCCAGAGTAGCATTGAAGCAAGCAACACTGCTATTATTACATGAGTTGTACTTAGACCGAACGCAGATATACACTGATGGGTCCGTCTCGTCCAGCAGCTCATCAGGTGCCGCTGTCATTCCGGCTGCAGCAATGACAATCAAGTTTAAGTTGTCGCATATGACTACACCTACGGCGTCAGAGCTTGCTGCTATAAGGGCTGCTTTACAATATCTCGTTCAAGAACGTCCAGGAAAATGGGTCATATTCTGTGATTCGAAAGCAGCGCTTCAGAGTTTGCAGTCTGCCATGCGTAGGAGGAGTCATGACCAATTGGTACAAGAAATAAGACATTGCCATCATGAAGCTCTAGCACGAGGGCATGATATTATATATCAATGGCTGCCTGGACATATTGGTATTACCGGAAATCAATTAGCCGATGATGCAGCCCGCTCAGCCCATGAAGGAACCCATGTGGTCCCGATTCCTCTATCAAGGAATGATGCAGCAAGACAACTTTACCTGCTGGCTCGAGATCTCACACGTACGTTCTGGTCGTCTACCAGCTTCCAAAGGTGTCAATTTTATGAACTGGATCCTTCTCTCAAGCTAAAGCTACCATCACAGTTTTCCCGCTCCGATGCGACACTGTTATGCCGCCTTTGGTTGGGTGTTGCATTTACAAAGGTGTACTCCTTTCGCATTGGTATGGCAGACACCTCTACATGCGACATCTGCGGAGCTGAAGAGACCATCGAACACGTCCTGTGCAGCTGTGCCTGCTACGACACACATCGATGCCAGCTCCGGATGGTTTTGAATAAACTTGACCCCGGACCATTTTGTGTGCAGAAACTAGGACCTTGGGCATCTGCCTCAGTTGCGCAGAAAGCAACTAAAGCACTGCTACTTTACCTAAAGTCAACAAACTTGAGCGACCGCCTGTAGACTGTGTGTGCTCCCCGAGTGTGCTCGTGATTGTGTGTACCTTCTCATCCCTCTGCAACCTCTTTTCTCCCCTTTATCCCTTCCCCAGTGCAGGGTAGCAAACCAGATGCGCGTCTGGTTAACCTCCCTGTCTTTCCTTGCATCTTTATCTCTCTCTCTCTCTCTCTTTCTTGATGGTGACACAAATAATCGCATATTCGGTTCTTCATTTTACGAGCACACTTGCCATGGGTTTTACTCATATACACCACGAAATATTATTGGGATATTTTTTTATTATAAAACCGTCGCAACGAACAATTTATGGCGAACATAGAATCATCGCTCAGTTTAGTTGGCTGCATATCTCCATTTGCTTGTGGAATTTATGACACAAACAAAGCCTTCACAATTATCGTTAAGATCATCGTGAATAAAACACAACGTGATTCAAGCACACTGTTCAAACTTGCACAACGTGACTCAGACTGTTGCTCGGTTACACCTTTATTCACCTTTACCGCGAGTAGAGTGGTGTTTCGGTATATCCCGCGGTATCACAGCTCACATCATGTCGCCAACGCGGCTGCGTCGACTAGACTTATCGAATATGACGTGATGCGTCTACAGAACCGTACCTCTATCACTTCCAACTGCGTTTCAGCCAAAGCCCGCATCAGATCATGTGCCTTCGAGGGCTCACAGGCATCGACTGACACTTTGCAAAGAAAATGACAAAGACGCGAGGTAAATCAGACTATTGTTTTGCTTGTTTTACGATTACAGTACAAGCAGCTTCTAACGTGCTCCAGTCTGATTTCAAGGGATTTCTACCACTGTCAGCACAATGCTTCGTCACAGTGCTCCTTTGTTAATCTGGTTCTGAAGCCTGCCATTCCAACATGTGTGCGTTTGCGCATTCAGGGAACGCACAGCAAGGCTATAAAGTTTATCTTAGCGATGCTTACGAAACGGATGTATGACATGGTTCCACGTCAATCTGTGGACAGGGAAATAGTGGAGCGCAACCGACATCGCTGTGCAGGAGCAGAACTCGCTGCTAAAGCACATGAAGCCTAAATAATAAAACCAGCAGTCGACGGCAAGCACGCCACGTGCATGGTTTACCGCGAACAGCGCTGGAAGAGATGAACGTCAGTTCCTTGAAACGTTTCCTGCTGGGTCAGTCTTTACCGAAGCTTGACTTGGAGTATTGTGTGGTAACGTACACATATTCGGAGTGAATACAGACTGGGTGCAATGTCTTCGCATTAGTGTCCATAGATGCTCTATTCTTCTCTGTTCGACGCGAGAAACGGTTCACGAGAGGTACGCGTAGACAGGAGTGGGAACGGGTGTTTCAAGGCAAGGGCCATGACATTCCACTGAGGTCCACCGGTCCACCAAGTCCAGCGTCTGCTTCCAGCAAGCTCATGATGACTGCCATGGCCACCTCGTCCTTTTCTTCACTTTTGCCCTGACTTCCGGCAGTGAGGATGTCCCGACTAACGAAGCTGTTCACCAGGTCCAGATCTAGGATGAAGAAGCAGAACGTAAAACTACAGGCAAGATCTCTTACCGAGGTAAGTATACGCGAGTGCACCACAGTCTTATTTGAGCGAAAAACGGTTGATACACTTGTTTCACTTATTTGCTATTCCATAATTTTTGTGCTGTCAGAATAGTTCGTGACCCTTCAACAATCTTGTTGGGTTCTCGGATGCAAGTAATGCATCGTTCAAAACAATAAAAATTAGAAGCAAATTTTCACTTTTGTCTTGGAAGCCACAAAGAGTAGCCGTAGAAAACTATGCTATTACACGTCGTGTAAAGAGTCTTTGTTCGACATGTTTTTTTTTTAGCCATTACTGCTAATAATAATAGTTCTTGAAGTTTAACATTCCAATACCACCATATGATTATTAGAGACGTACACCGTAGTGATGGGGTCCAGAAATTTCGACCACCCGGGGTTCTTTAACGTCAACCTCAATCTAAGCACACGGTCCTGATGCATTTTCACCTCCATCGAAAATGCGGCCGCTGCGGCTGGTATTCGATCTCGCGACCTGCGGGTCAGCAGCCGAGTGCTTGTAGAGAGTGCTTGTTGGTTAAAGACTTGTAGTCTTTAACCTACTGCCCCCCCCCCCCCCCAAATAAAAACCTAATTTGGGTAGCCCAGACCGAAGGTTGAGAACACTTCGAATGGATATTCACTCAACAGTGTGCGCTCTTATTTTCTACCCTGCCTGAGACAGAAAGATTGCGCTTGACCAAGCGCTGCAGGCGATTTCATAGCTTCAGATATTCGCTACACAAATGAGAGCTATTAGCGAGGTTTACTATTTGGCATCCTCAGCCTCCAACCTTGCAGATCCGGCATCCTCCTCTTCTCAGTCCTCCATTTCACTGAAGCAAGAAACGCTAGACATTATAATTGTGCATTGCTGAGTGGACGGTAGTACATATGCACTGGCCACCGTTCCGTTACACGAGCAGCAGTGACAAAAAAAGCAGAACAGCGGTACGCTTGTTTTGTTTCGTTCTGTCGTCATTGTGCAATTTTACCGTGGCCAACCCAACCGGGCAAAGTTCCGGCGCAATCACTCGGACCAGTGACGTCATTAGGAGTAAGCCATTATAATATTACGAGTTTTCGACGAAGCTCGCGTATCAGCGCGTGATACTTTTTATGATGTACGCATTCTACGTTCACAACAAGAAGAACTGATCTAGCCGCGACAGATAAGAACCAGATAAACGTATACACAAATGAAATCATTGCGATTGGACGTAGTGTTACTCGTTCTCTAAAAGCAATGCTTTGATACGATCTACACTGCAGCATAGAGCCGTTCTCCAATCCTATAAAAAAATGTTGTAGCAGCTGTGGCAGGTCTGAAAGTAACCTGTGGTCATTCCCTCTCATTCATTGCAGGATACCACAAGGTTATCTTTCAGTTCGCAGAGAGAGAGAGAAAACATTTATTGAAATAAGCTTGTGAGTGAAGGTGGGAGGGTCCCTTATTCCAGGAACAGCTCGAGCTCGGCGGGCTTGGACAGCCCGCCGAGCTCGAGCGACGAGTTGACGCTGCTCGACCAGGTCCGGTTGGGAGATCGCAGCCTCCCACGCTTCACTGAGGAGGTCTTGGTCCGCATCTGGTGCTGCTGCTCGTAGTCTTGGGACGCTTACTTTGCACTGCAGTAGGAGGTGCGCCAGAGTGTCTGCCACATTGCAGTGAGGGCCGATGTAGCTGTGCAACGTTGGCCTCATATGGTGCAATAGTACGCCGTATGTGAACGTGTTGCTTTGAAGACGCCTATGGTCAGTCCCTTCGTCTCTTGTGAGTTTTGGATGTGGCGGGGGGTATAACCTGCGTTCGAGCCGATAATGTTGCAGTAATGCATGGTACGTTAGTGGTATGGCTTCTCTTGTCTCTGATTCTGTTGTTGAGTGGGAAGTGCCTCGGATCTTGTATGGGAATGCCCGGTTGACGCATTCGCGGAAAAAAAGAAGGTATGTGCTCAACAGAGAAAGAATGGTGTGTTCGAATTTCCATACTGTCCACATGCTCAAGTATCTTGTAAAATAACCGTTTCGGATTGAACGTGTACCTCAACTCCACAACGTTCTCTTGGCGCTGGCCTCGCTTGAATAATGGACTCTTGAGTCCAGTGGACGTTCTACGTAATGCCCCCCCCCCCCCCCCGAAAATGTGAGGAGAGCGCCAAAAGTATCCCCCAGGGTAACTGAGCTCTACTACGTATCCCGGGCTCAGATCCAACTTCGAGTATAATCAGAGCACATGTTATTATCTAAACGTGCACGTGTGTCAACCTGGCTACGCACACATGCATGTGGAACTGAAAGCGATACATATTATTTGTCGTTATGTATAAGCGCCGCCAATTGACCGCACGTGTACCGTTGTTGTGGAAGAAAATGGCGTAACATTGCTTTCGGCATACGAACACGCCATCTGCTTTGTGAAACTAAGCGTTAATAAACACCTAAACGCTGAACATAGACGTCATACAAGGTCATTAATGTCTGCGATACCTGTTTTCGAATTAATTTTCTTTTGTCCGGGAAGATACTACTGCTCACAATCGTTGCAGAGAGCAAATACTTCAGAAACGAAATACTTCAGGAGGGTAAAATACTTCAGAAAGGAAAGATGAAAAAATCCTTGAACACGGGTGTCACCGAAGCCGACGTTTGAACAAGTGTATTTTTCAAGGCTTCAACTGCATTCCTTAGCGCGTGCGTGTGTTTCGTCTACTCTTCACGAATCAATAAAAACAGAAGAGGAGGAGAGGGCAAGCGCAAAAACGAGGGTGGGACAGAAAGAAGGAAAGGACAGGGCGCCAACTCACTTGCCCTCTCCTACTCTACCACTTTCGTTGGGCGAGAGTGGACGAAACCACGCACACACACACAGGCGTGCTATAGGCACACGCTACGATGAAGCAGACACTCGTCGAAACCTCAGCTCCAGAGACCCCCCCCCCCCCCCCCCGCCGTGTTCAAGAACTTTTTAGCTCTCCAAGCGTCCGTCTTCCCTCAAGCGTCTTCCAAGCGTCCGTCTTCCTTCTGCCTTATTCAGAGAAAAGAGAACGAACGTACGGGAAACCATGTGACACCGGCAAAGAAAGCTCCACTTTTATGAAAACTCGCCAGCATCTCCGTTGTGTCGTCATTGCGATTAACGCAGTAGCTGTGAATATCGTACCTTTGAAGCGTAAGCGCTTTTTGCAGCAGTTTCCAGTCTTGGAAGGTGTTTCGCACTGGTGATGCGGATTATGCTGTCTGTAATGCCTGGCTGTTCACTGGACGGGGCCGAGGTGGTTCCCTCCTCGATGCCGCTGGTGGCACGACAATCCGGCGTTGCTCGGGTGGCCAGCGAGCAGTGGTGGGCGCTCAGGTGGTAGCCCCGTCGCTGGACGCACTCGGCTGTCCGCGGCATGGCATCAAGGCTGCCTGAGGGCACCCATCTTGGTCACTCAGGGCACCAGCAACAACCGGAGACCTTTTGCTGGCTCGAATGTAGACAAGAAACCAGGTCACCGCCGAGGCCTACAGCCTCTGATGGAAGAAAATAATCCCTAAAGACGCCCATGCAACTCTTTGCCCAGTAGCTTCATTAAATGAGTTCAGCGCCTCACGAATAAAGTGCCGCAAAAACTTTTTTTGATGCGCCAATTGTGAGCGCAGACACAGGAATCCAGATACAGGGATGGAGCTAATTCGGCGCACGAATTACCTTCAGCGGCTTACCTTTGGCGTGGCCAAAGCGGAAGGTGCATCAACCTTCGCCTTAGAAAACACGAACGCTCATTATCGGAGCCGAAACCATGCTTCCTCGTCGCTAGTTCTCAGGAATGCGTCTGCGTACCTTTCTTCTACGACACAATGATACTTTCGCATCACGAAAAATTAGTTAGCAAGGGAAGTGATTGAAGTCTTCCACATCCGTCAAAAAAAAAAAAAAAAACGATAAATGTGTCCGCATGCCATCAATTGCACTGAGTGACGCAGAATTCAGCTATCTTTCCAGCTCCAGCAGATGGTACCACTGTATATATTTTCCCCTTGGTTGCGTCGTGTTTGAATGTATTGCTGTTTGTTAATTTTTTTTTGCATTTTCTGTTAAGTTGCACTTCACCTATATATCGGCTGTTCTTTCCCAAATAAATGTTAGTTGCGAGTCCTGTTTGTGTCCTTGTACTTCCTCGTCGTCTCGTGGGCGCTGTTCAACCAAGACGAGCCCCTAATGGCGGCCACGATGAGACTGAAGTCGGCGCGGGCAGAAAACGCACGGGCGCTGCGCCATCGTTCACGTAATGTTGGCTTTGCCGCGTGAAATTGAACATTCGACGTCACTTTGCACCACGTGACAGCGCTCGCCGAATAGCGGCGTGGGTGGCGAAAGGAAAAGGTATGCGCAGCTCTGCTACCTAAAGGTAGCACATACAGTAACTCCAGATGAGACCAGCCCACCTGCTGACGTGGTTTGAGTTGAACGGGTATAAAACTAAGCCCTCCTCCTTTTACGGTCGGTGTTTGTTACGCGTGGCCCCTAGACACTTATCCAGTGAGGCAAACTATGAAGCCCGGAGAAATGTTCGATGCCTGCTCTACCAACTTTTTTATGTTTAGTTGCCCCACGTTTGGCGAATGTTTGAACTCACATAAAACAACTAGACTTTTTATTTTATAAATAGCACTACCACAAAAAAAAAAAAAAATGCCTGCGAGACTTATGATTTATTGAAAGTATTTTGTTTGAAGCACTGGGTTGTCAAGTTAGTAAGCACAAGTAGATACAAGACAAAGTGTACACCTACTAATGTGCAATAGGCGCTGGTAATTGGCGTCTAAAAGAAAAAAAAAGCCAGTTTATACGGAACATGGCAGCAGTAAAATTACCTAAATTCATTGCTGCCTTCTAGGTCCCCTAATAAAGACAAAAAAAAAGTTTCTCTTCACAGATTCTTAGAAAGGGGCCTGCTCTTTCATTATAACGGAGTTCAGAGTATCATCTTGTGTAATTTTGTCGCTTCTTCGGTAATGGGTAATCAAGTACAGCCATAAACTGCCGAATTCACACAATAATTCGTCAACTTTTTGTCACAGCACAAATAACCGTTGCATGGTAACAAAGTGTAACGTAGTGTACATAACCACTAAATATTATGGTCCTGCTTTGAAAATAAAAAAAAATATACGCACTCGCAAGCTTTCATTATTTTGCCCTTTTTCATTGGAGCGTAAATACATTACTAAGTATTTATTATTTGATATATTTTTTAGACAGCTTTAATAGCACTTAGTCTAAAGACGCAGTGAATTTCGCTTTGTTATGTTGAACAGTCCCGCCGTACTCGAAGTACAATATAGGCCTTGTCAACAAAAATGCATATTTGTTGCTCACACTAATTTCATTACTATGAGGTGACGCTTCCGACCAGGCATTAACACCAGATGCCATTGGAAAGTGCAGATCATAAGCTTTTTGAATTAACACAATTCATATTTATTCGTCAAGCGCAGCGAGCACAGTGTGTCTGCAAAACAATGCGTAAAATGTGGAGCGGTTGTCGCCAGATTTGGAACGAAGCACGTGGCGCTGCGGGAGTGTTTTACCGAAGTAATTATTCAAGTAGGTTTCTAAATGAACGTGTTAGAATAAAAGTTACTGCCTGTTACCACGCCTTCAGGAGGTGGCAATCACTGCCAAGACTAACGCTCTTTCCTTTTGCATTGACATGTGCTTGCGAGCGTTGTGCACATCCGCCGGAGACGAGGTTGGTTGGTTTATGATGATATGGCTGGAACGACTACAGGGAACAGTGCAGTTTTCTGGGCCAGTTGGTACACGATGCGAAAGTGAAGGGTTCCAGCAAGTCTAGCCTTGTCCGGTGCATTCCTCTCATTTAGTGCTCCCGTTTGAAGGTTCTGCAACCCTTCTTTTCACTACAAGGAATCTGCCATGAATTGTGTGGCAGTAGAAGCTGTGAAAAAGAGCTTTCATGTTGACGTTGTTTCGTTTTGTTTGGTCACTTAGAGAAACTGGTTCCTTACGTCGACATGGCAAATCCACCCTCAATTTTTTAGGAAGAAAGCCTACAATGCTTTATCAAGCACTAAACTTGACCGTTGGCGTCGGCATCGCGGGTGCTGTCAACACGAGGAATCCAAAAGGTCAATTTGTGATTACGTCACCTTGTGAAGTCATAAATATATGTAGTCACGTGACATGCTAGCTTCGTAGTAAGCTACGATGCCTCGAGGCATTCAAAGTCACGTTATGTTCAGAAGGTTTTTCGTTGAGGGTGAGGAGAGAAGGGGAGGGTTAATGCATGGACTTATAAGATGGCTCGCGCCCTTGAGCCGTCTAAGGCGATTGCATGAGAAACCGTGCAAGTTTTTTCATAGTTTGTACAAACAAACAAAAAGGAGAACTTCACCCTAAGCAGCTTCAATTTTCAATTTGCTCTTGTCATTGCGGGCACTGTTCAAAAAAAGATACGTGAAGAAATTTTTATAAATATAAAACAATGTTCACGTGATTCGCTACCTCCTATGAGCGTGTCGACGCCAAATATCAACAACTCTCGTTTGGGCAAGACAGTGCATGTGCTGTGTGTGTGTGTGTGTGTGTGTGTGATTGAATCTGTAGCCTCTATTGGCACTTCAAACAATAATAAATCAAGTCTGTATTATCCACCCGACTCTTGCCTGATCTCCTTGAGTAGGTAGGGACCAACTATCTAATCATCATCATCATCAAGCTGTGTAAGCTATATGGGGTGTACTAAAGGCGAGGGGGGGAAGTACCTTTACAATGTCATATTTAAGGCGTGATCATCATCGACAAATGTCTCTGTATAGGCAGTGCGATAAAGCACGCGAAGAAAAAAGGGAGTTGTGTATGAGCGCATCCATCTGAAGCAGCACTGTCTATTTTGGGTGTCGCCATACTGGGACAATCGGAAGTATTTTCGCGTTATCAGCTTCAATCGTAGAAGGTGCGTCAGCACGCCTACTTATCATGCGAGGCCTTCGCACTCAGAGGCCAAGCGGATGTGACAGTTATCGTTAGCTCACGAAGTGCTAGCCCAGTGACCCCTGCCCCTCCCTCCCCCGCCTCTTTTATGAAGAAAACCCACAGTCACTGGAGCATGGGGTCAGCTGTTATCCCGCAGTGTCAGATAAATAAGAAACCCGACAAAAACGAAACCTTTAGAGATAACGTGAAGGAGATGGTGCGCTGCTATAGGATAAGTAAAAGATGATTTTTGTTTCCACTGTATTCTAGGTCACAGTAGCCAGGAAGCCACTACACGGTGACTAATATTATCTGGGATTTTACATCCCAAAAGCTCGATATGATTACGCCGTAGTGGAGCTAGTGCTCCGGCAATATCGACCATCTGTTGTTCTTGAACGCGCGCTGACATCGCACAGTACGTGGGCCTCGGGAATTTCGCCTCCATCGAAGTACGACCGCTTCGGCCGGTATCGAACCAACGACTTCCGTTTACGCAGCCAAACATTCCGACCACAATACCGCCTGGGCGGGCCTACCGTGACTTATTGACTGTTTCCGCTATCCTCTACTCCGTGGCCTATGAACTGCGCTGATGTCCTGGTCAGGCCATGTTGGGACAGAAATCTTGACTTTCGTCGAACGTCGACGAAGCACCGACAAGGTACCGGATACTGTCACAGATTTCTGAACTTCTGCTAAGTTTTACGGTTGCTCCAGTTTAACGAACTGTGCTCGATGACTCCAATATAAGAGCCAGGCCGGCCTGAGTAACATGTTACCGACCGTTCAGTTAAGACTAAAAGGCTGGACAAGAAAATCAGCCGAGCTTTTTCTTCTTGTCAACGTCCGAGTTCAAGACTACTCGTTCTCACGCAATTCTTGTATGTAAATCTCCTGTTGGTGAATCCTAATATTATAATTTGTTCGTTCTGTGTTGATAACGTCACACGAAGTGAATGACGTGGAACATCGCGTGGTTCTTCGTCTTGCCGTTGGCAGCGTTTTGTCACGGCAGTGCATCGGCATTGAATGGATCGACCACGCTCAAGCGCGCCCTAGTGTTGGACGTGGACACGGGTGTGGATGATGCACTGGCCATCGGTCTCGCCCTGAGCTCTGATGCCGAAGTGGTGGCCATCACTACGGTGGCCGGCAACACTAGGGAGGACTTAGCGAGGGACAACACGCTGCGAGTGCTTCGGGTATTCGGCAGGACGGACGTAAGTGTGTCGCATGAGTTGTTTTTCCCGTGACGCGGCGCTAAGTCGCAGCTTGTCGCCTCACGCAGGTTATGCTTTTTTTTCCAGCATCCTTTCTAGTTATTATAGTTTGTTTCGGTATAAGACGTGCATGCTTACATAAATATACAGAAAGAGCTCCCAGAGAACTTGGAGGAAGGGGGACCTCCTGCCAGAAAATGTGGGCTATATGTACTGGCAGATCGCAACAATGTCAGCAAATTGATATAAGTTATAAAAAAATTAGTACACAATTGTGAATAGCAGAAGTCGAACTATTATATGTACAAAAAAATGTTGCTTACACTTAACTGACCAGTGTACTTTGTGGTTGCTGATTAAGGCTCTAGCACGTGATCTTTGCAATAGATACATTGCCAGCCATATGGGCTACGGATCGAGATGGTCACTGAGAAGTTTTTGTACATATTTTCAGTGAAAACCAAAAATCATTCTTCTTCTTATGCCTTGGGACGCTCTGTAAGTTTTAAAATGACAAGGTGAATACCACGTTAGATATGACGTTCAAATATCCTGTTTACGTGACATTGAAAGTCACGTTCAAGTTCACGTGGAAAACTGTGAACCTCCTTTTACGCCATGCTTCAGATTCCCGTGTACCGAGGAGCAGATCGGCCCCTCGATGGAGACTGGAACATCGAGGAGCACTACTTCGGCCACGACGGGTTCGGAGAAGTGTCCGGACACTACGGCGTGGGCGCGAATGCCGCAGTCACCTCTGGCCCCGGAGAAAACGGCACGCCGGCAGCATTGAAGATTATCGAGCTCACGCGGGCGAGACCCGGGCAACTCACCCTGGTGTTGCTCGGACCGCTGACCAACGCGGCTATCGCCCTCCTGGTGGACCCTCACTTCACCGGAGGCCTGCGAGAGGTGGTCATCTTGGGCGGCAACAGACAAGGTATGCTTAGCAGATAGAAAACATATCCTGAAATCTTTCGAAATATTGCAAGTCAGCAAGTCTTCGCAGTCACTTGCAGTCTTGTCGACCGAAAGAGGGAGCGAGATGAAGAGAGACAAAAAATATCTCTTTGATGAAGAGCAGACATGCAGGTCTGCCGGCAAACAGGGTATAAGGGAAGGGAACTGAAGAAATAGCTGCTCTGGGAGATTGACGGCAACGAAAGAAAATAGAAAGCAGACATATGATCGTGGCATTTACAAGTCAGGATAAGGTGGTTGGAACGCAAGCCACGATAATACACTTCCCATGTATCTCTATATCTCGAAAAAAAGACTTAAACTTTGCGTTCTACTTCTAAGCAGGGTCAAATTTCAATTTTTTAAGTGTTACTCGAAGACAATAAAGGGCTCTTACACGAAATTGAAATAGTATTGTATTGTTGCTAGTAATAAAAGTACTGGTGTCATGAACACTGAGAAGTATTCTGGGGTCGCTCAAAACGCACTTGATATATATATATATATATATATATATATATATATATATATATATATATATATATATATATATATATATATATATATATATATATATATATATATATATATATATATATATATATATATATATATGCTCCCTTAAGAATTCACTTTCGGTTTCTGTATCGAGGAAGTGGTGCCATACAAACAGTAAACGAAATGTGGCTATAGGTCTAAGTCCCTCAGGGAGAGCAGCTCTTGACGTTCTTGCAGCACCATGTAGTTTGCCGTTATATAGTTGCGCGTGTTGTGAGTAAACAAATAACCGTGAATAGTCATCCGGGGCTACCAAAGCAATGCAATCAAATAAAATATACTATTCGAGTTTCCTTGCTCCGATGTGCGGAGAGCGTCAACATTACAGGCCGAGGAAACAAAGATAGCCACTTTGCGATGCCTCAAAATCGAGCCAGTACCGAGACATACCTGTGGGCATACATATGGGGCAGTTCGTTGGTGCAGTTATGCAAACGTTATGTCCATACGGCTAATCTTCATGCCTTTTCGCCTTTTTTATTCTTTAGTCAGAGGAAGGAAAAAAAAGAACAAGCTGTGGAAAACATGTCTTTGCATGACTGTGTTTTCACAGATTCGTCATGAGAAGGCTAGTCCCCCTTTAGTACAGTTCCATCGGTACTTTCAGCAGCTTGTTTCATTAGTGTTCTGCCAACTACAGGAGAAAATAAAATTCGTTAAGGAATTTCGGGAATTTCATGCTTTTAATTGTTTTGGTAGTAATCTTAGTACTACCAGGCCGCACTTCTTTTCCTGTACGATTAAACTTAAAGCATCAAATCAGCAACGTGATGAGACCAAAAGTGAGTCCTTGCATATAAAGTAGCCGGCCAATTTAAATGCCATAGTTAAGGGTTTGTCCTTCTGGAATATCAGCGTAACATATACAAACGAACCACATTTATCTAACGGAATGTTAGGCTCAGCTGTTAATGTATCGCAGCTGTCGCGCGAGCAGTAGCGCTGGCTGAAGTTCAATAACCAGAATTTTGACAGGTGACATGGGAGAGCTGTGTGGGTGTGCGTGTGTGTTTGTTGACGAGCGTGCATGCGTGCGAGCGAAAATATAAATAAAAATTTCGAAACATACGCTTGCTTTGGAGACTGACGAACCTTTTAAGTTGCTGCACTATGCGCGGCCTAATTTTTCATCTAATTCATATATATAAACATGAATATGAGCCTTTGGTTATTCCGAAGCATGAGTACGGGTCTGTAGACGTAGTAACGGCTGGTTATTTAAGACGCAGATGCACAGGGGCAGATTTTCATTCCCACAGCACTTATTGCATTATGATACCACTCACTTACAGCCTTTGACTGACCGCAGGCCGAGGAAATGCTGTGCCTGGCTCGGAGTTCAACTTCCACACAGACCCGGAGGCTGCCCACATTGTCCTGCAGAGGACGCAGTGTCCAGTCACCATCGTACCATGGGAAACTTCCCTTATCTCCATACTTCCGTGGGTAAGAAACCTAGATTCAGTCAAAGCGTAGCATACTACTTTAAAAATTACCCTCGTCCTCACTCGCAATGCACGATCAGTGCACCGCAGGCTTACAACCGCACACCAATGGTATGTCAGGATGTCTCACTTTGACCATTACTAACGGCGGTAATATATGGATGTGTGTTCTTTGATAAAGACCAGAACGCCCCGCCGCGGTGGTCTGGTGGCTAAGGTACTCGACTGCTGACCCACAGGTCGCGGGTTCGAATCCCTGCTGCGGCGGCTGCATTTCCGATGGAGGCGCAAATGTTGTAGGCCCGTGTGCTCAGATTTGGGTGCACGTTAAAGAACCCCAGGTGGTCGAAATTTCCGGAGCCCTCCACTACGGCGTCTCTCACAACCATATGGTGGTTTTGCGACGTCAAACCCCACATATCAATCAATAAAGACCAGAACGCAGTGCGCATGTGCTTCTGACAAAAAGGGTAGATGGACTCGCGTGCAAGCCATCACTTTTTTAAATTTAGTTTGAAAGCCTTGTCTTAGCAATGCATGGTAATTCATGGTATTAAAAGTACACAAGCAAACTTGCTTCATCATCCGCAAATCCTGCAGTCAAGGCCTGTTGGCTTGCCACGCCTCAGGTATGTTGCACAGAGGTGGCAAAGAGGTTTAATTGTAGCCCGGTAGTATTCTATAACATGTGTACCACGTAACATTGCGGATTGGTGCGTCACAAAACGGCCATGATGTACCATACAGGCCGCTGTAACGTGAACCGGAGAGTATACTCACAGGTGGGGTAAGCGTAAACCCGACCTGAAGTTTCCGCAACGTAATTTTGTCTTGGTGGTTTAAATTATCAAGGGGTGTCCAACCTAAAGCTGTTGTTATGCTACCTTTAGGTACCACGTGTTGCACTTAGGTCTGGCTAGAAACCACAGCTATGTGACGACGGCGCCCTGAGTTTTGATGACGTCGTGGCTAGTGTATCTGATTAATTTGTCTGGCGTTTCTAAGGCCGGTGATTACCCTCCCTACATGTCAGTGAATAACACAAATCCAGTGAGAAAGTGGCCCGAGCTTTTAGCTTCTCCGCCGCACACAATTGTTAGTGGTGTTTGGAAGGCACACAGGCAACTCTGCTGCCTATAGCTGTAGCATAAATAGTAACTCTAGGCTGACCATCGTGGGATAATTAGGGTGAACAGCGGAAGTGCCTAGGACAGTCTGGCCAACGTTTCGATAGGAAGACCTATGTCAAAGACGCCTTATCATTCTTGGCGCGTTAGTTTTGGGGATCAGTAGTGACGTCATCTCCTATGGTGGCGCGTGTATCTGTAGGGATGGTATTCCTGTTGGGATGCCATTTATAGATAAATAGGTATGACGTATAAAAAACGCAGGGACAAAATGAAGACACGAACTTACAGACCCGGGCGCCTGTGCGTGTCAGTTCATGTCTTTACTATTTCACCTTCCCCAATTTTGCTGAGGGAATGTACCAACTAGCTCAGCACCGAGCCCTGTTAAATACACCAGATACACGCCGTCCAAAATGAGTCCTTTTTAAAAAGAACCTTTTTTTCTCATTTATTCTTAACGAGAACATTGTAGGTTGTCAGGTTGTCCCTGGTGTCCATCTCATCTGCAGTAGCTCCAGCGTGGTTGACAAGGCATCGAACAAGGAAGTGGGTGACCTCGTTGAGGTTGGGGAGGCGTGGCCACGTGGACTGGGCCTGCGTGGGCAGGGATCTATGTCAGGGTGATCGTGTTGTCTTCGGAGTGTTGTGTCTGGCAGAGGATGAGAAGCGTTTGGGGAGAAATGTGGCCTTTGCTGTTGTTAGTGACTGCTGAGCGAGAGTCACATACGATGGTGTCACAGGTGTCACACCGAGCCTTTCCCCCCCCACCTCAACCCAAGCTCAACCGGGCACAGGCCACCACTTCGCGCCTACTTCAAAGAAACACGTATCCCTCACCTACCCGCCTTCACATCATATTCCCGGACTTGTACAAAACCTCCCACTACCGGTGCTGTGGCCCTCACCAGGCTACGCTTCCGCATATGCTGTGGGAGTGCCCGGCACAGTAGAGACATGCTAACACGACGACCCTTTCGTCGAAGCTTTATGAGGCTCTGCGGAGCCCCACTCTCGATGACCAAACCTGGGCGACCCAGCACGCTCGTGAGGCGGTGTCGAAGCCAGCCTTTGACATCCCCTCATGGAAGGCCTAGGCCCTGTCACCTGGTTTCTGACAATAAAGTTTATTTCTTCTCCTCCGCCTCTCACTTGTTCTTGCTCGTTTCACTACACTTGGTAACGAGTAAGTGGGATTTGGGGCACCTATAATAGGGGTTACCACGTTTACCGCCCTAAACTTGATAACCCTTCTATAGCTGCACGAAATCGCGCCTATCCGTTACCAAGTTTAGAGCGTAGGTACTGCCCTAAACCGTAGATCTCAACACTCGCGCGCGCATGTTCGAGTTACCTCGAGGGCTCACTTATGTTTTTCTGCATTGCAGCCCTCCTACCACCACGTGGTCCTCAAGAACAGCACGAAAGCGCAGTTCTTGGCCGATGTGACCCGGTACACGCACCGCTGCTGCGAAGCTGGCAATGAAGGCTTCAATGTGGGCGATGCCCTCGCCGTCCTGGCGGCACTGTCCCCGGCTTCTGTGCTCGACTCGGTCGATCGCCGCGTCGCCGTCGAACTGTCTGGTCACCACACCCGCGGCCAGCTGGTCCAAGCCTGGTCGCCTACGATGCTGCCGCAGGTGCGTCGAACTGTGAAGCTGGTCCGGGCGCTGGACACACGGCTTTTGGCTGACTACCTGACCAGGGCGTTCTCTTGACAGCGAAGAAGACCATTTGCTGTAACACGTTAAGGCTCTAGCACAGCCTTAACGATGCCCGTCACTGTTGCATTTCATGCACCGGTGGTCGTGTGACTTGCGTAGAATGGGGAAGGAGAGAGAAATAGAGAGAGGGTGAGATGGAGGAAGAGAAACAAAGATGAAGAGGAGGAGAAAGATAGAGAGAGAAAGATAAATAAGGAGACATAAGTAGAGACAGAGAGATAGAAGGCGTTTGTAGTGTCTTAACTCAAGCGAATCAAGTTGAAGTGCTCACCTCGTTTTTTTTGTTTTTTTCAGCTCTCGTGTCATGTTTGTTCTATCTTTCGCGAACGCGGCTGTGTTCACCGACCGACTTGCAGGGAAATTGATACAGCTTTACACGTGGAGAGCGTCCCTTGGTGTTGTCTGCACGTTGCCATGGGGCTGCTTCTTCTATTGCGGAAAGGCAACTTGGCACACGAGCACGCCAAGCTGACCGCACGGCGTCGAAGTTGCCCGCACCGACTGGTAGTAGTGGTTAGAAGATGAGAAAAGGCACCTAATTTCTGCAACCCGGTCGGGAGCACGACGCAGTGCCTGCGCCGTGCTCCCGACTGCAGAATGTGCTCCCGCGTTTCACACGCGCTCCCGTTTCGGCGAAACATACTGACTCACTTGAGCCCTCTCCCACGCCTATCCCCAAGTTTTCCGGAGCTCGCCGCCAGAGCCAGGCGTGGCGTTGTCGTCGCTCGGCAAACTTGAGCAGTGGTTCCCTATAGTCTTACCCTTTCGGAAAAAGATACAGAGGCAAAAATACAGAACGTGTCACCGCTCGCCAGAGCAGTCGGAGGATGGAGGGGAAAAGAAAATCACGCTACTGTGTCCTGTGTTGCGAACAGACGAGGCACGAAAGTCCCATGATCAGATCTCGGTCGGGCTCCGAGATCAGAGTGAGATCTTAGAGCATCTGATTTGCAGCGTGGTGCTCTTAAATAACATGTCGAACGTAGCTAGAGTAACTTGGTTTCAATCAGCTGTACGTGACGCCCGTCGCTAGAGTACTCTGGAGCACTCAAAGGAACCCACTCGAATGTATACTATATAACCGGTTAGCTGTTAAAACAGAGAAGTTCGCGGGGATGATGCAAGGTTGACCTTTTTTCTAATTTGTGCTATCTTGATATGCCGTAAACGCGATGCATAGAAACGCGCTGCGAATATCGCCATGCGAACTTTTTTCCCTGCGATAATTTCTTTCTGTCTTTCCTTCTCTCTCTGCACTCGCCTCACCCATCTGAGTTACTGCATTCCGCACCGTGCCAATCTGTGCTTGTGTTGTAGAAGCGAAGCAGAAGATGAAGACGGCGACGATAATAGAGAAAAAAAAAACAAAGAGTGTGGTCGCCGTCGCATGAGGATGATTGTCTGGTGACACCGCCAATGCTACGGCATGCTACAGCAGTTTTGCTGGTAAAAATACTGGCGGTTAGAACAAAAAAAAAAAAAACTTAGGGCTTTGCACAAAGTTTGAAACCTGGGCAAGAGTTTGCACTCACGAGCCTCTTTTTCGACCCGCCATGGAAGCCTGGGGGTCAAAGTGCACGACTGCTGACCCGCAGGTCTCGGGATCGAATCCCAACCCCGGTGGCTGCCCTTCCGATGTAGGTGAAAATGCTTGAGGCATGTGTACTTTCATTTTGGTGTTCGTTAAAAAAAAAACCCAGGTGGTCAAAATTTTTGGAGTTCTTCACTAAGGCGTCTCTCATATATAGCACGTTTGGTACGTTAAACCCCGACAATTATAATTATTGTCATGACACTTTCTGTTCCCTCTTTGTGTGCCGTCTGCAGCTCAGTGTCAAAGATGATCTCTGGCACGGACGAATGACAGCATCGCCGCATTGCTGTGTGCGGGGCTTGTACTTATTGTTTGGTTGTCGCCGACTAAAATTATTAGAATGCGCACATGGCTCGAACACCGCACAACTTCGGCGTTGCTTACCTATGGTTATATCGTCTAGGTATGCGAATCTTCGACACACAAACGTCAAGGTATCTGCGTGCCCATATACGTATAACCATACTCTTTAGTAAAGGGTGCCCATTTTTAAAGTAAAACGCGCTGCTGTTGTGAAACGCGTTCATTGTTCTGTCCACTACGACGTTTTAATCGGCGGCCTTTGTGTGAAATAAATAAAGGGTGCCTCTGCAGGCATGGCGTCAACAGGTGAAAAAGAACAGGATGACTTATGCGTGACTTACGTTAATGGGAGGCCAGAGTAAACACCTTTCCGAAAACACTGTCACCGCTTAGACCTTAACGAGGCACGAGGTAAGCTGTTTTAACATTTTGCTTCTGAATTTACTGACGCAAAATTTATATTCACGATTTTGTATTTTTCAAAGAAAAGCAGGGCGACCTTCTTCGAAAGCACCGAAGAACAGAAAGAGACAAGTGCTGCTAAGACGCATATGGCATAATGTATTGCAAGAAGAAACGAAAAACTTGAGGAGAAACTTCACTTTAAGAAGGTAGACGAGCAACAAAGTGGTTCAGCTCAAGACACCGAGCTGGCAAATATATTCCAACCGCCATCGATTACTGATCTCGCCACTAAGTTTTAAATGTGTTTCCTGAAGAACCCTCTTGAATATAACCATCGCCTTTCGAATGTAAGACGGGAGTACTTATAGGTTTGCCCAATTTCTGTGTCGCGTACGTATCCGTTCGCTGACGAATGTAGTATGCAGCCTTGTCGTAAAAAATACTGTGGCATGGAAATACATGACGATGGAGTATATGGAAAGTACAGCGCAAGATATAAAGAGAAAACAATGTCCACGTGATTCGCTACTTCCTACGAGCGTGAAACATTTCATAAAAAAAGTACAACGCCGTCCGCGATAAAGACCATCACTGTTTACTTCTGCTTAGTAGTCATCCACAAAGCGCAATTATGCGTCGTGATCATGGTGTAGGAAAACTAATGGTCTTGACGTTGCCGGGAGGGGCACCTTTCAAGTTTATCTCTCATTCCCCCCGACTTTGTAAAGAAAACGAAACAAAGAAAATGCAAGGACAAGAAACAAAAAGCTGCACAACATCAGCTTGACGGAGTTCTTGCCCCCTCGATCTGACAAACTGCGTACAGCATGTATATAAAAAGAGAAAAAATAGAACACAATGATATTTTACGCACGCCTATATCCAGATTTATGCGTACACAACACTTTTACATATTCCCATTTATACATGCATATCACATAGATATCCAAATCTGTTCAGATATTAATTTTCACGTATACATCCGTACATTTGCGTCTCCATAAATATATAAATAAGCAAGCAGTTACGTGCACGCATTAAAACCTCGTCAATGCAGAAATGACCTCGACCAAATTCTTAAGGTACGGCCAGCGCTAACAAGGTTTTATTTTGAAATACTGGCTCTGTTCAGTGGAACTAGAAAACATTGATTGATGATTTATTTGTGGAGTTTAACGTCCCAAAACCACCATGTGAGAGACGCCGTAATGGAGAAATCCGGAAATTTTGACCACCTGGGATTCTTTAACATGCACCCAAATCCGAGCACACGGGCCTACACCATTTCCGCCTCCATCGGAAATGCAGCCGCCGCAGCCGGGATTTGAACCCACGACCTGCGGTCAGCAGTCGAGTACCTTAGCCACTGGACCACTGCAGCGGGGCAGTATCACAAATCTCGTAGAGAGAATTGTGGGAAGCAATAATGGGACGACGGAGGTCGACACGGTACGCCCTGTGCAGGCCTTCGTTCTCAGTCGAGTCACTTTCGCCATTAGTATTTGAAGTAATCGATAGACTGAAATAGACCATCTTGACAAGCTCACAAGAATAGCCTACGAAGCTGCACTGTGGCTACCGAACAGCGTGATTACACGCATTTCTTATTGTAAGGTAAAAAAAATAAATCCTCGGCCCGCACTATGAAGATATATCAGACAGTGCAAATTCGAAAAGAAAAATGAACAGAGCAGATCCAAGTGGAATTTTGAGGGGGAAAAATGTAGAGGAGACGCGGACTCCACCCCCAGTCACACGAGTACAGAAAAATGGCAGATCCCACGTAGAGTGCGTATCGATAATATGCGATACACGAACGAGAAAGGTTGATATGTCACTTTAAAATCAGCACAACGTTACGAGGTGGAGGTAAACGATGCCGTACATGATTTATTTGTCATGAATATCATGTTTCGATGTGTCGTTTACCTTCGTCATCTGTTCACGTCACGTGATACAAAATTTTAGTATATGTGGAGCTAGCAAAGCGGCCTTGAGCGCCCTATGAGCGTGGCATGTTGTCATGTTTCTATACATGACACGCGTATCAGGATTATCATGCTTGCATCAGTCATATACTTTCGTCATCCATTGACGTCTCGTAACACCGAATTTGGTAAATGTGGAGTGAGCAAAACGGCTGCGAGTGCATCAGAAAGGGCCGCATATAGTCCAATGTAGCGGGACGCCGGACGTGCTGAAACGCGCATGCGTCAAAGCAACGCAGCGCGGCGCGCGCTGGCGAGTGTGTGGCAGGACTGGTGCCTGGCGTGGCAACGCCGCGGTGACCCGACGAAATGAACGCCGGTGAGCACGCGCACCGAGTCACGTTGAAATGTATTGGCACCTTGACCGTGGCATGTAATCATGTTCTCACATGACACGCATCTTATGATTGTCACGTTTGCACCAGTCAAATACCTGCGCCTTCCATTCACGTACGGTAATACCAAATTTGGTATATGTGATGCTAGCAAAACGCCCGCGAGCGCATCGTGAGTTTGTCATGTAGTCATGTTGTTACATGAAACGCATGTCATGATTTTCATGTTAGGGACTGTCACCTGTGTTCGCCATGCAATCATGTCTGTTACAAGCTGCCACTCTAGCGCCGCCAGCGCGAAGTCGGCGACGGGAATGACAACAGGTTGGTTCGTTCCGTACGCAAGCAGAGACAGTGAAGAGATCAGAGACGTGAGAAAACAAAACAAACTTTACTCTAGTGATATTGCAGCACACCGAATCTAATACGACACTTCAATAAAGCTAACAAATTACATCAACACTTGATACAAATACATATAAAAACAATAAATCAGCTTACGCGAGAGAACTATTATAAACGACACAAACTAACACAACATAAATACAGAGGAGAAAGTTCGAAGATATAAACAGGTGAAGGCATACGTGTGATGACCGGCAGCGTTGCGTCCCCGACGATCGGATGCGAGAAGTCGAAGACAGTTCTGGCACGACTGCGATGTCGGCGGTGTTGCAACGCTGGTGGCTCCGGGAGGCTAGTGCTTGCAGGTGACTTCGAGCAGGTTGATGAGCTAACTCGAGGCGAAGTCCCGATGTCTACGTTGCAGACGTTAATCGCGTCACAACTAGACGAACGGCTAAGTTTAGGTGGCCAGCCGATACAGAGCCACACTAAAAACTTCTAGAAGAGATGCTTGTTGATCTGTTTCTACACCATCTTGGTCAGCGACTAGTCTGCCTAGCAGGGCAAAATCCTGCGCTTAAATCCCCCTCGTGTCTCCTCGCTCTCTTCCTTGGGGACAAGAGACCTCTACCTGGGTCTACCTGCCTACATTTGACGATGTCGTAACGTACTCTTGAGGCACGAAGGAGGTTTCCAGCATCTTACTGGGCCCATTAGGGCTGCTGGCACTCTCCTCATCCACGCAAGGAGCGTCTTTCAACATCGTCTCTACCTCTAGACCGGCCAAGGCCTCGTTCTCAGCATACTATACCTTGATGCCTTCTAGAATACGCGGGCCCTTTTCTGGCGCGATCTCTGGTTCTAGCACTTCCTGCCACACTTTAACGTTCATCGCTTTCCGACGCGCCTCGCTTTCAGACTGTTGTCTTTCTGTTTCGCGCTTTCTTTCAGACTCTTGTCTGAGCTGCTCATCTTTTGTCCAGACAGACGTTCCGAATATCCGGAGCATCTCTGCCTTAACTACCTCGTTGTTCGCGTTCTGCTGACTGAGTCGCGCAACAGCTTCGTTTGCCTAGCAAGGCAGAACCGTGAGTAGCCCTTGACACCATGTGTCTCGCTCAAATGACAGTTTCTCGCCGGCATCGCCGTGCTCACTGCTGGATCGGCTAACCCTGCTACCCTCACTGAGGCGAATCTTTAATTGCAGTAACTGCACTTCCCGTTCTCCGGCTTCCCTTGCCGCTTTCCTTGCCGCTTCTCGTTCTTTCGCCCTTTCTTTGCGCTCTCTCTCCTTTTCTTGGCGCTCTCTCTCCTTTTGTTTTTCCTCCCGGGCCAGTGCGCGCTCTTCTCTGGCTAGCGCCTGTTCCTGCTGCTCCTTAATCCATTGTCTCAGTTCGGTGCCCTCGAGGCATGCGCTACCGGATCAGTGAAGTTGAAGCAGATAGAGGAAGCGATTTTCTACAAAGGCGCTCTGTAATTTTCGTGGGAAGATGTCTTCTATTGAAATAAGGGTAAACAATGCTATAGGCCAAGACGAATGGAAGAAACACATGTAGTGCTTGGGATGCATTTCTATGTGTCGTATGCATTCCTTCTTTTCGCCTTAACTTCTTGCAGAGTTTAGTCTTCTAAGTCCACGTGCTCAGCACGATAGAAAACGGCCAGGTGATATTAAACACTCCGAAGAGGCTTAGAACATACATGGTTTGTGTTATTTCCAGCTGAATCTAAAAAGAGTCAAGTCTCAAGAATGACCACATGACAAAGCGTCAAAGAAAGGGGCTGGGGCCACACGCCCCTCTTATTATTTTTTTAACCGGGCCCTCCGCACTGTTGATCTGGCCCTGACAAGCAGGCAGATATTGGAAAACCAACACCCTAAAAGACAGAGGTACGCCCCTCCACACCCCAACTTAAGCAGCCAGAAAGCCAGGGACCATGACGCTGCCTTCAAACAAACTCATACTCACACATATAAAGACGACTCGTGATGATTCCTCAGCTTTACACAACAGGAATATGCCCATGTTGTAGCGATCACACAGCCCGACTTCCACACATCACTTACCAATGTGCAGAGGTACCGGCCCATGCAGTATCTAGGCTGGCGCGTCCACGCGAAACACTCGCAACGTGGTCATGGGGGGCACGGCTTTCCGAGCTGGCACGGGGGAGCCAACTGGACCAGCCCCGGCACGCCACCGTGGCCAGTGGGGCTCTACAAAAAGGCTCCACCCGGGATTAAACCACGGACTCTAACATTGAAATGAAGTTTATTTTCTCTTTGCCCCCACGGCGTCCCACATAGCAGTCGTAGGCAGCGTCTGCTAGCGAGCTTCTTGATGGAAAAAAGTGGCTGCTCAACCGTTCACTGGTGTTAGGAATGAGGTGCGGGGACATGCCACCACGTCCATGACTGTGGCGACCTTGGGTAGCGTGGTCGTGGCTGGAGCCATTTGAGTCTCAGGAGAAGACGAGTCGAGGAGCCGGAGTAGATGAAAAGAAGCGTTTATGTACAGTATTTACATGTTTATAGTAACGTGAAGCAACATGAAACAGATGAAGCACACCCGAGCGTCTCTGCGCTCGGGTTTTTACACTGTTTTCTCAATATTCCCTGCGAGGGAAGACAATTGAGTCCAGGTCCCTCCAATAGGATTGTCCTCCTCCACTCTGCCCCCGAGCATGCAGTCATACCTGTTTGTAAAAAAGTGTAAGGGCAAGGACACATTATTGCACAGGGAGGAGTAATACGGCAGTGCCGTATTACTCCTCCCTGTGCCAGCGGTGAGTCAGGAGGGCACCCTGGCCCAGGTCAGTTCCAGGTCATTGAACTGAGCCTTAATGGCACCACTGACTCAGTTCAATGACCGAGAACTCCTCACGTAGACTCCTCCGGTGGGCGAGATTCCAGCTTGACTCCTCCGGTGCTGCTAGCTCCTCTAAGGCCCCGAACACAATGCACCAAGGCACGGCCACTGGCCCAGGAATGTAAAAAGCATTTTCGCGGAACAAGTCCAGATGCGAGGCTCATTGTCCGGTGTACAACGCAGCGGATGTGGCAGGTCAGGCTGTAATCGTCCCTACAGGTAGTCAGGTGTGTCTAGAGGGTGTTTAGGTCCACGCGTTCCGCAGACTCGCCGCACCACCACTGTATAATAGTTGAAGCTGCCTTGGAATGTCGCTCCATCCAGGACGACGATTTCCGGTAGAGACTTGCGAAGCCGGGGCACAACACTGGCCACCCCGTATACATAGGCACTGGATCTTCCCCTCCAAGGAAGTGCCTGTGGGAGATTTCTCCGGTGCTCTGTTGAACAATGAAAATTCGCAACGTGTTCGTTAACTAAAACCTCGAAGGTGACCATGGTGTGATGCGGAGCATCGGGGGAGTTTCCAACAACACGTTCCCGCAATGCGTGGTAACGAACCAAGAATTGTAATATAACAGGCAAGGTTCACTGCAAAGGTAACGCCCCACATAAGTAAACACCACAATTAAAAACACCCTTGAAACTACCCGCGATGCTTCGCATCAACACATCGTCCCTTACGGGGAGATGGTGCAATTTTTCTCAAGAGTTGACTGCATTTTTTATGGATTGACAGATCGGGGCGGCTGCACGCGAGTGCGAACCGTGACTTCACAATCGCCGAGGTGCATGCGCGGTGCACGTGTTCCTGTCCTCCTCATTCCTTTCTCCACGTTTGATTTCATCCCACTCTCCCCCTTTCTTAAAAGCGCTGATGCTTACCTCGGCTGGGAGCTTTGTTCGCTGCCCCCTCCCTCCCCCCTCTATCCAACAAACCCCGCTTTTTATAGGCGAAGCTTCTTAAGTCGTGGGTCTGTAGTACATGCAGGTCTCTCTTGGTACGTGTCCGACTAGTTTAATGACTCGCTCTGAAGCTGTGAACGGTCGGATGGAATATAGTGTAGTTTCGATTCCTGAAAGTATAGTATTGAGAACCTATTATAGACGGCCGTCCTTTAAACGAAAATCTATGCACACTATAGACAAGCAGGAGACCTCGTAGGCATAAGGTATTTCATTGCTTACTACTACGATGCAACAGATATCAAGTGTTGGTTAGTGTAACAACAAAAAGTAAACAAAAGAAGCTGACGCAAATTATATATATATATATATATATATATATATATATATATATATATATATATATATATATATATATATATATATATATATATATATATATATATATATATATAACGGTTTTTGCGGTCCCGTGCGTTTACAGGTGCGTTGGTCGACATCTGAGCAACCTTGCAACCTTCCTCCCTTAAGTCGCCTTTCACCAAGGATGCATTGTTCGACTTCTGAAGCACTTCACTGAAATTGAAAGGATGGGCAGTGAAACAGAAAGTAGTCAGTCGCGTCCTCACACAGCAAAACTTTCATGCCACGCTGTTAGCCATTACTGCAAGCAAAAAAAAAAACAGAACTTCGTAATTGCCACGCGGAATCACATTCTGTAAAGATTTTTCCCACGACAGAATTAGAGTTTGAGTGACAAACAAAGTCTTGAATTAGGCTCGAGAAAACGCAATTTAGACTAGGAGAAAACAGATTAATGCGATTGTAGAAGTGTGACCGGGTGAGGTGGCTCCAAGTGGTTATGAAATCAGAAAGTGAAGAGAAAAGCGCTGACCCGTAATTGTTTCTTTTTACGAGGACACCTCAACAGGTGGCACAGGAATTGAGAGTGGACAGTGAAAGGTAGGGAAAGGTACAGAGATGATAGGAGAAAAATAAATAAATAAGGAGCGAATCTGCCGACCGCAAGCTATCTATAAGAGCTTTCCCGGCGTCTCCACTGTCTGTACATGTACAACGCAGAAATAAAGAATTTGAATTTGAAAGCGTGAGCCCTCGCACGCAACGAACACTACAGCCCACTGTAAAGGCCGCCAAAGAGGGTCTTGGAGAGCTGTCTCAAGTGCTTAGATTGTTGCCGCTTGGTAATGACTCAGGGGTGTAGCTTTGTCGATGTTATCCTCGCCGAGCATTCTTGGAAAAGCAAGAACGTCAACAGCAAGGGCGGCGACCATTTAAAGGGAACCTACACTCACGACCCATATTTTTTTTTTTACTTTTACAGCGAAAGCTGTCATGAGACCAGAACACGGGTCATGCGCGGCACCGTAGTGTTCCGCCGCCGCCGGTGTCCGTAACCGGTACTGCAAGAAATACAATGTAACTAAAATTCAACAAGAACACAATGGGATTTGAAAGTCGGGTCCGCTGCATGCCAGCACAGTATTCTACCACTGAGCCACACCGGCGCTTGTAACTCAATTCCAAAGCGGCCTTAGGCAGACTTGATATCGGGAAAGGAATCGCGGTAATGTTAATTATAAAGCTATTCATAAAAGCAAAGGAACAAGCAGCCATCACACAATATGAATCGTGAAACGAGTGAGTCGTCCAATGCTCCAATACATTGCAAAAACGTGTTCTTAATCACCTAGTAGCTTTGGCACATACCCACGTCCAGCGTAATTCTTCATCGTCGTGAGCCACTGCATGAAAAAAATGGACGAATTTCGTTGCAAGCGTTTCGCGGATACCACGCTTCTCTGAAGAATGAGGATGGATGGCGTATACTGAATACCTGCCTATTACACAAAAAGATTATTTATGGCGTATAGTGGGGACCCAGCAAGTGTGTTTGTAGCAGTTACTCAAACATCACAGGTGGGTTGCGCCAAGGTGTTGAGGAACCGACCGACCGACCGACCGACCGACCGACCGACCGACCGACCGACCGACCGACCGACCGACCGACCGACCGACCGACCGACCGACCGACCGACCGACCGACCGACCGACCGACCGACCGACCGACCGACCGACCGACCGACCGACCGACCGACCGACCGACCGACCGACCGACCGACCGACCGACCGACCGACCGACCGACCGACCGACCGACCGACCGACCGACCGACCGACCGACCGACCGACCGACCGACCGACCGACCGACCGACCGACCGACCGACCGACCGACCGACCGACCGACCGACCGACCGACCGACCGACCGACCGACCGACCGACCGACCGACCGACCGACCGACCGACCGACCGACCGACCGACCGACCGACCGACCGACCGACCGACCGACCGACCGACCGACCGACCGACCGACCGACCGACCGACCGACCGACCGACCGACCGACCGACCGACCGACCGACCGACCGACCGACCGACCGACCGACCGACCGACCGACCGACCGACCGACCGACCGACCGACCGACCGACCGACCGACCGACCGACCGACCGACCGACCGACCGACCGACCGACCGACCGACCGACCGACCGACCGACCGACCGACCGACCGACCGACCGACCGACCGACCGACCGACCGACCGACCTGATCTTCTTTCATTTGGAGTCTCTACTCTGGGTTTCAGCCACAGGGATGTTTTATTCGCCGTTCTGGAATACATCACTGTGACTAAACGATTTTCTTGCTAAAATATGGTCCCATAATTTCTTTCTTTCTTTTTTTGAAAATTTGCAATTGGCATTTCAAATCAGAATTAAATAACAAAAGTTGTTTTTAGTAATGACGCAATGCTGAAAGTATCGGGCAAATTCACCTTATAATCAGCCAAACCCCTCCTTTGGGTACGAGCCATTTGCACAGGAAAACAACAACAACGACAACGACTCTTAAGAAATGGCTGTGAAAGGCCGCTCCTGCAGCTTTCGCTGTGACAGTGCTGCGCGTTCCGCACAGGCCTGGCGTTGTCTCTCGTGTCCTTTGTCACGCACCGACGAATAGGACAGGTGCTCGAGTACCAGGAACAGTCGTTACCCACCTAAAGTTTGACACTGAACGCGAAAAAGAAAGTGTTCTGCGCGGGCTAACATCCATGCGCACTTCGGGATCTTTAGTTTGGGAGCCCAGAATGAAATATTGTCCTTTGCAGTCAAGATGCCGCTTTCCCTTTGCAATTGTCAAGCGACTGCGCACCCATGAGTGTCGGGTGTCGTGTTTCTTAGCTCGAACAGTGAATCGCTATACGCTTTCTTTACGTGTGAGTTGGGCTCGTGTGGACGAATGTGGCCGAGAATAATTACGAGTAGAGGCTACGCACTTACCGTATTCGTGGCGTTTTTCAAAAAAGTTGTTTCTCATGAGACGAACGGTCCAAGACCGATACGGCTATTGATGGATGTTGACACTGGCGTGGACGACGCGATGGCAATTACATTCGCCGGCTTATCTCCTCTTGTGTGTTTGGAGGCAATTACCGTTGTGGCTGGTAATACGAACCTGTCGAATGGCTACAACAACACTCTGAGGGTACTGAAAATGATAAACCGCAGAGACGTAAGTACAGATTCGCTAAGTCACCATTCACCAATCTGCGATTTCTAGTGTGGAGACTTCGACGGAGTTACTTATAGAAGATTTGATATCGATACTAGCCAGCTATCCACTTGCCTTTTAGACGTCTCTACAAATGCTTCGCCTTTGTAGAGACGTCGTCTGCAGCGACATTGCTTGTTCGGCGAATTCCTCTTGTGGCCTCCACCTTGTCCTGAACGGTCTGTTTTTAATGTAAAGAAAAAAAATGTAGATCACAATGTCGACGAGACCGGGACGCACAAGGTGACGATAAAACTTCAAGTGTCGCTAGATTCGGCCACGTGTTTTCTTAGCATGTCCCGATAACCTATAGCTTGCTGTTTTCCTGAAAGTCATGTTTTGGTTCTGACCAGGACTTGTTAAATATGCAGCCGGTTCCATTATTTCTTTTTTCACGATTACTTTGGTCAAAGGGGCTCGTTATTCAGGAATATGTCAAGAAATCTGTGCTTTAATTAAGCAAAAATAATTTGCAAACTGGAAGTTAGAGCCGTGAAATAAAACAGTTTCAGTGCCGCTCAAGAAGCTATGATGGTATCGAAACATCAGGAACGTAAATGACAGTGTTAAGAAGGGACACATGTGGTGACACGACTGCTTATTTCCTGCGTATGTCACATGCAAATATACACGAACCAACAGCAAGAAACAGGAAAAAAAATCACAGCATAACTACCTGAATGACGATGAGTGGGGCGAAGCATCCATTAGTCCGTCCGTTCTTCCGTCCATACGTGAGACCGTTCATTCGTCCGTCCATCCATGCGTCCACGCGTCCTTCCGTCCATAGTGAACACTTCAAGTACCGCCATCTCACATCTTTTCATCATAGATTCATCATTAGAAATACCGCCATATAGTGGACATTCCAAGGACCAAACGAAAGGTGCCTGCCTCCTCCTCCTCCTCCTCCTCCTCCTCCTCCTCCTACTACTACTACTACTACTACTACTACTACTACTACTACTACTACTACTACTACTACTACTACTACTACCACTACCACTACTACATACATACATACATACACACATACATACATACATACATACATACATACATACATACATACATACATACATACATACATACATACATACATACATACATACATACATACATACATACATACATACATACATACATACATACATACATCCCGGACGCACGACCCATAACATAAGGAGCTTCGCCCCTAAAAGTGGGATAGGTGGTATTCATAAAGTGTCGATTGGCAGCGACATAAAAGCGCAAGCACTTTTCTTGATGGTGCCGCGGATGTCTTCATAATACACTTGTTCCCCGTGCATGCAAAGTTCATAGCCTCAATAATTTCCCTGACTTTCATGTCTTTGTGATGACTGATATTTTCGTACCGTTAAACAAAAACTTGCATGACCCGGATCAAACTCGTGACACAGATGCAGTTCCACATTGTCGAAAACGCATATATCAAGGTGTCCTTGTTTACTTTCTTTGAAATTATAATGGTGTTAATTGAGCCTGCTCTTCAAATAATCTGCCCGTTTTGATAATATACTCTGGGCCACACGATAACGAAACACGATAAATCTCACTTTCTTCCCAAGTCGGACACTTTATCACGTGGTCAATCGTGTATTGTTTTCTTTTTTGGATCTGACACGGAGTTGTCTTTTTACAAAGTATCGACAGTTTCACAGGCACTGAACGCGCCACCTTCACGCTGCCCGCTTCCCAGTTTTTCTTCAGGCTATGCGAGGTTTCGTGAATGTGTAAGAGATTACGGCTATCTTTTCGCGATCCTGCCATTTCTCCCTTTCCTCGCGTTTATCTGATGGCCGTTATATTTTCGTTCTTTGGAGCACGCTTTCAGCCTCAGAATCCACGAGTGACTCCGAATACTCCGTATCTAACAGTCTTCTTATCTGCAACGGTCTCGTTATCTTTGATCATGTGCTCGCATGAGCAGCTTAGCACATTAGATAAGCTGTACTTTATTCCGCTTCTTTTCACTAGCTTAGAACGTGCTGTCACCGCCTGCAGTGCAACTTTTCTCGCGCGAGATTCATAGCTCCAACAAACACGATTTGTGATACCTTAGTCGCAGATCTGGGACTTTTAATGAGTTCTTGTGAACGTTGTACCCAATCTTGGAACGTTATACCCCACTCGTAGATCAATCAGAGGTGTTAAACGTGAGAAAAATAACTATTGAAGCCATCTTTCACGGTCGCATACCAGATACTATCTTCGTGTTAACCTCCCTGCCTTCCTTTTCTGTTTATATGGTTGTCTCGTTACATCTACATTACAGATTGTTTTTACATTTTTACTGTGAAAGAATTCACTCAGTCTTATTGTGCATTCAGTGGTTCCAAAATGCCGGAAAAACGTTCACAATACTTGTTTAGGCATCTGTATTCATTTTCTGTACGGCTATATCCACCTGTGCTTATTCATACGGCTCACATTACTGATTTTTTTACAGCAAAAGCTGTTATGAGAGCACTTTTCGGGACACGCGCTGTTGTTGTCCGACGCCGCCACCGGTGTGCGTAAGCACATCGTGTGAAATAAGAAAAAAAAAAAACCTTGCACAAAAGACACAATGGGGCTTGAACCCGGGTCCGGAGCGTGCCAGCGCAGTATTCCACCACTGAGCTACACCAGTGATTTTTTTTTCTTTGATGAATGAAATTATCGCCAGTAAAGTACACAGAACATACTTCATCAGAAGTCAGGCAAACACACACAAGCGTCAAGAACGGGGAGCCACTCTGGAACGGGGTCAAAAGTCTCGACAACACTGCGCACTTGAGCAGCTGCTTCTCGGCAAGTTTGACAACTTTAGTTAGAAGCACCGGTGTAGCTCAGGTCGAGAAGCTGAGCTACACCGGTGCTTTTAACTTTAGTTGTCAAACTTGCCTTAGTATAGGCTTCATGTCGGGAAAGCAATCGCGTTAATACGACTTAAAAAGCGTTTTACAACAGCGCAAGAACAACCAGTCGTCGCACAATGCGAATAGCGTAACGAGTGGGCTGTCCAATGCTCCAACCTATTACAAAAGCTTGTTCTTGTTTCCCTATTAACTGTAGCGCCTACTCACTTCAGCCATAATTCCTCATCGTCGTCAGCCACTTCATGGACATTTCACAAAATTCCTTGCAAGAGTTTAGCGGATACTACGCTACCCAGAAGAATGACAAAAAATAGCATAGCGAATGCCGGTCTACTACCCAAATGTTTATTATTAATGCCCTAGTGAGTACCAAGCAAGTGCGCTTGCAGTAGTTACCCAATGAGTGTTTTAAAAGCCTCTGAATGACCGCTCCTCAAGCTTTCGCTGTGAGTGTGCTCCGCCTACCGCACAGGACAGGCATTTTTCTACAGCGAAAGCTGTTACAAAATCCCAACAATAGCCAAGTTTTTTGCCATATTTCTCCGCCGTGGCTTGTGTCCGTAACCGCCATCGCACAAAATGAAAAAAAAAGAAATTATCCTGGTTCCAACGGGGCTTGAAACCAGGCCCTCTCCGCTTGACAGGCGAGTGTTCTACCACAGAGCCATGCCAGTTGTTAAAACTGCTTCGCACAAAACCCCATACAGGCGTCATGTCGGTCAAGGAATCCAGTTAGCCGGTGCTAACGTGGCGATCCACGCAGCCATATAAAATAAAAGGGGAGTGAAATAACCGCCAGAAATACGTATTGCGTAACGAAGAGGTGGTTTAAAGCTTTCCACACATGACCAAGTGGTCAGCGTTGATTATTCATCATCATCAGCCACAACAACAGACAAGTGCACGCTTTAGGCATGTGTTGGTGGTACACTGTCTACGCAGAATGACAAATAATTACACAATGGGTGCCTCCCTAGTTCACAAACATTGTTTTTCACATAGGGAATACCTTGAGAGTGTACTTGCAGTAGTTGCCTTGAAGGTTTACAACGTTCTCGAGAAATGCCACCCTTACAGCTCTCACTGTTGTACGCAAGCAATGGGTTTTATAAGACGATAGCGTTGAAGAGCTCATTTCACCGAAATTTCAATGTTGGCGTTGGTGTCGGCGTTGCCATGAGCAAAAAATTGAAAAAAAAATGCGAATAAACAAGTTATAAAAATATAACGCCATCAGTGCATATTCCGCTGCGGTGAAACGAAACTGAGTGCTCAGTCTTGTCTCTTTTTTCCGCCTTTCGTTGTAGCACTGTTTATCCGAAATTCATAAATAAACTATATTCAATTTAAATTAGAATAAAACCCTGGACATCCTCGTGGCCAGCAGATGCTCTGCCACACTGCAACGTCATCGCTATAAGCGATTTTGGAAATAAGCCCCGTATAAATGCCATGTAATAAAATGAGTCTCCTTAAAGCGTGTAATATTGCGTGACAGAAGCGTAGGCTCTCATCAGGAGTCGAAACAGCCGAATTGCGCAATGAGCGGATGTTTTGCAAGCCTGCCCATTACAAAGCACTCAGTTGTACAATTAATCATCATTATCAGACACAACATCAACAAAGTGTGCAACTGTGTGCGCGTGAAACGCGGAGCGAGCACTTGGCCGATTCGCAGAAGGAAAGATTATGGCTGTGTTCTAATTCTTAGACAGCACGGAGACAGTCTACGCAGACTGCTTAGAATAAAGCACCGAGCCCATGCTGTCCGAGAATCGGAACGCTTCTGGACGGCTTTTACGTCACGATGCGCCACCTCGCGTCGAGAAGAAAAAGCTAAAATAAACAAACATAACAGTTGTATTTTCTGGCTTATTTCGTGTTGAAATTAAAAAAAAAACAAATAAACGTTACTCACATTGAGCGTCTGGGAAAACGTCTGTTTGTGTGCAGACGACCATTCCGGCTAGATTTGATCTATATGAGCGATTCGCTGAGCCGCCATTTTGTTTAGACAGCATCGTATTTGTCAACAATGCAGTCTTCTCGGAGCTGTCTATTTTGCCGGCTACGTGAGAATTGGAATGGGACTTAAGATGGCCGCCGGCCATTTAGCTGTCTATTTAGCCGTCTACGGTGAGTATTGGAACATATACTATAGCGTGTAGAGGGCCTCCCACAACCGCACTATAGCAGGAGGCATTCCAGGACACTCTGGAACGGCCACTGTTACGCACACAGGTGTTCGTCTCCTTGCGGCACGGCTCAGTTGTACACTAAAAAGCGAAACCAGCTGAGTGATTATGGGCGGACCATTGAGCCTCGCCTTTAGGAGTTGAACGCGATAGCAATATCCCGTCCCCAGTGCGCATACTTCAAGCATTGAGTGCACGAAATCGTTTCAAACTTGCTCGGCACCCACTACACTTGGTTTTAAGTGAATAGACGCAGTAACATGCGTGCCTTCTGTGGTGGGTGACCGCCTGTCAACCACGAAGCCATTATGATAATCATGTTCTGACGCCCGCTGGCAATGTACGCTCGTGCCGCGCATTATTACTGCAATATTTATTATTGTATTGTGAAGCACGTATACATGACACGTGTGTTTGTAAAGAGTGAAGGTTACTTTCACTGCATTTCCGAGAAGAGGAAGTTATTTTCACTGCATTCACGAGCAGCTGGCGTAGCTGTGTGGTAGAACATCTGCTTTCCACGCAGATGACCCGGTTTCAGTCTACACTCAAATCCAGAATTTTTATTATTTATTTTATTTGCATCTGTCTCGATTTTGCGGTCCCGCAAAGATTATTTTTCGCTCTCAACCATGCAACGACGCTGACTCTGACTCTGACTCCGACGCCGGGATTTATGCGAAACGATTTCTTTGACGCTCTCGAGTTATAGAAGCCAGCCCAGCCAAGGGATTATGGGTCATAGCCTGTAGGCAGTGCACAAGGAGTCCCATCAAGCTATCATGATATTCCTTGAACGCCAATCTCAAACATCCTACAGGGCTTCTTTTTTTTTAAACCCTTAACTTACTGTCAACATATAAAGCGATTCAGGAGAAGACGTCACAACACGCCAAGGTCTTCAAGAGAGCCTTTGTGTCGAACACCATAAAAGGAGTTATTCTTACCGGACAATTGTTTAAAAAAAGTAGTATTTCTTACATGTACATGTACAGGACAACATGGGAGCAGCGTATAGCCACATTCTAATAGTAAGTGCTTAGAGTGGCCAAGCTAAGAGTACTTCAGCTCTTGTGTGCTAAAATAAACGCGCAGCTATCCAGCTTTCTCCCTCTCGGTGAATTCATTATACATTTCATTACGACGCGCGGCATTTCGATGAATATAGCCGCATTCTGCCAGCGTTGAAACGCGACACTGCGCCTATACCAAGGTTGCCGCGGATTCTGCGGATTCGAGGTCGCGCTCAGCGTTCTCATTTGCAGCACTCATGTCGAAGTGCGCGCGCTTGACGTGTGCCGCGATTTTCCTGGCGGCGGCGAGCACGCCCACCGTCCTTTCTACCACGTGGAGCCGTCCAAGTAAACCTCGCCTGAGGCTACTGCTGGACGTGGACACCGGAGTGGACGATGCGATGGCTATAACGCTGGCTACGAGGCTACCCGACGTGCAAGTCGAAGCCGTCACGGTGGTCGCGGGAAACGGCAACCTCTCCACCGGGTACGACAACACGCTGAGGACACTGAATGCCATCGACCGAACGGGCGTGAGTAGTCTACCCATGTGCGGGCGCACGAGGGGACAGGAAGGGGGGTAGGAAGGGGGGGGGTTGCTGCTTTCCCCCTGGTCACCTAGAGGTGCGGGGACGTGAAGTCTACCCCATATACGTTAACTCTGTTAGGGCAAAGCAAGGTTTGAAAGATAATGGTGCCTCAATACTTGTAATGTTACAATACAGGAACTGTTCACGTCCAATCTTTACTTCTGAGAAGTCGGGAATCAAACCCATTGTCAGAAGCCCCTCATCAGTATTTTCTTCTCTTTTTTTCTTGCATCTATGGTGAAGCATGTCTTTTGGACTCGACCCACTGGAAAGAAGCGGGGAGGGGGATTTCGCGATAAAACTTTAACCCCCTCCCCTTATGTAAAACCCCGTTCACGCAAGCTTGCGAGTATATCACGGCAACTAACAACACTCATCGTCGTCGTAAACAATGGCCATCGTTAACGACCGCGAGGTTTAGAGTTAAACACAGCAGCATGTCCATTGAAAATGGTCGGTAAGTGCACATAGTTTCCTAAAATTAACTAGAGGGCGCTCTGGTGCTGCGATCTTTCAGCGACCATGGGAATGATTGGTAGTACACGGATTTGCCAAGTCTTCGTACTTGCGGGTGGCGAATCGCACTTGTTGTGGCTTCATTTATTGCTGTGTTTCGGTTTTGTTTTGAAGGAAAGAACGACCACTTTTGAACTTTGTGATCCGGTTTGAAACGGTAAGCCTAAAAAAATTAAGGTGGTGAAAAGCTACCGCTGAACATTCGCAGATTTTGTTTCGTGACGGGACAGCTCCAAGCCTCACGAACACACACGGAGTCAGAAGTACGAAGATTAGACGAATCCGTGTAGTATACCAATCGTTCCCACGCTCACTGAAGCGCCGTGCGTTGCAGCTCCCATAGGCACACGCGCCAGAATTCCCTTTAGCGGATATATATGAAACTCTACGGGGGAGTGTAGAATGACGGAAAATCTGACCTTGTTTGAAGGAATTCATGAATAGTACCAAAGGCAAGCAAACACAGACAAAAGAAAGTCAGGGTAGCACAAATACACTTTGTTACAGCGTCTGTGAAGCCCCTATACTTCACTCTGTTTTCTATTTAACATTATATAGTTTTGTCATGGTTGACACTCCAACAAGGCACAACCAACAAATTCAATAAATGCCGAACAGCCGTATTGTGTATAAGGTTCCTTGTCGATACGACCGGCGCAGTGTCACACATGTTGCTGTGTTAACGAAATGTTATTGAAACATGAGAGATCGCTATCCGGTGGTTTACCTTCGATGTTGACAATTTCTACGGTGTAAATACACGTCGACATTTGATGGACGCGAATTTATCTACTTGCGAGATATCTAAGCAACGCCTCAAATGAATTAGGAATGGCATATCAATAACACTGTAGTAATGCATGCGCCAGCCAACCGTCGAATAACTTGCGCAAAAAAGAAATGAAATTTTATAACAACTATACTTATCGATTCGCAAGTAGCAATCAGAAATTTTACGCAAGGATGGATTTCACAGCAAGCCCTCAGAATCCTCGTTGATAACCAAGAACTACACAAAGTAGATGAACCCAAATACCTCGTATGGTTCCCGCGCACACAGAGAATGATACATCCAATCCTAACGAGCTGGCTCATGAGTTGTCGCGAGAATTAACCCGCCACGCAACCCGACCACACCGCTACGTGATCATCCCTGGCACCGCCGACATACCACACAAAGACCGATTTACAAGCTACACAGAATACATGCAACACTATACGGAGAAGCAAGGCGCGTCTTTCCCGCCCCTCATCCGAGTCTACACAGGCAAGAAGCATCGGAATACCGACAGCTACAGATGAACTGCTACCCGAACCCTGTGTACCTCCACAGGAGCTATACCCACACTTATACCCGGACAATAAATGTAAGCTATAACAGAAAAGGCATCTTACAAACATATATTATGGGAATGCCCCAACTTATCAACAAGTTCTCCTGAGGTCCTCCAGCTGCAGTGGCGGCTTGTGCTGCTCAGCTCGGAGGTTCACGATCAAAATGAGCTACCAAGCAGGCCAGGGAGGCTGTATAGAGACAAGGTCTCCCGGTATCTTCTTGTGCGGCCTATCCCGGACCACAAAGATGCCGGATACGAGAATAAAATATTATTCATCATCATAACAACTAAACTTCACGTAGACCCCCGCGCATGCATGATTGATAGGTTCACCTATTACATGCGCATGCGCAGATTCTCGTGTCCGTCTTTGCACACCAAGTCTATTTTTAATAACGCATCGTGGGCCCTGCCGTCGAATATTCCCTTCTCACTATTGATTTCAAATGCGCCTGCTCGAGCTTGAACAAGCATTTACTGATGAGCACGACGTGATTCAAGTTTACAACTCTTACCACCTTTCTGCCACACAAAAAAAAAAAAGCGAGAAAGGTAGGTGAAAAATAAAAATAAATGATAGATATGTGAGGTTTAACGTCCCAAAACCACCATATGATTATGAGAGACGCCGTAATGGAGGGCTCCGGAAAATTTCGACCATTTGGGGTTCTTTAACGTGCACCCAAATTTGAGCACACGGGCCTACAACATTTCCACATCCATCAGAAATGCAGCCGCCGCAGCTGGGATTCGATCCCGCGACCTGCGGGTCAGCAGCCGAGTACCTTAGCCACTAGACCACCGCGGTGGGGCAAGGAGTAATTAATGTATGCGCCACAATTGTATTCGCGTATGAATTCGGCGCAAAATACTTGAAAACATAGTGAATTACGGGCTCGTTAATAGGTTTACTATGCTAAGGTTGATGCTTTCTACTCTGATATGTTGAAGCTATGGCAACAAAAAAAATCAAGGACACAGATGTGCGGCGGTTTATATACCTGTATGTGTGCATTTATACATATACTCCACTACAGGCAGCGATTTTACAAGAACAGCTGCGATTTGTTCATACGAGCGTTACCATGAGCGTTTGCCGTTGTCATATGGCAGACAATTATTATTGAGGAGTACGTTTTGTACGCCTTTGTGTTCACCATTTGCGAGTTAAAAATAGGAGTTTTAAAACACGTGATTACTGAAACAACTTCAACTGATTACGTGGTGTTGCGCATTAGTACAGACGCAGCTAACGAAATCGTTGCAAACCAAGCAAAATGAATCCGTGGATACACGGGAACAAAAACTGCGAGGCTAAAATGCTTGCTACGCAAATTAGTCGTTTATCAATCAGCTTGGGTGAATATAGAAACCTTGAGCACAGAAAAATAGAAGGAACGAAAGGAAGAAGGACAAAAAGAAAAAGAAAGAAAGAAAGAAAGAAAGAAAGAAAGAAAGAAAGAAAGAAAGAAAGAAAGAAAGAAAGAAAGAAAGAAAGAAAGAAAGAAAGAAAGAAAGAAAACCCGCAGATGCTCCTGGATTCCAATGACTGTCAAACGGACCTCAGGACATACGTTAGAGTAGTAGCGAAAGTTCTCTCTCTTTTCTTCTCCCTGTTCCCTCTTTCTTTTTCTTTCCTTCTTCCTTTCTTCATTATTTATTAACTTGTTTCTTTCTTTCTTGCCTTAAGCTATGTTCCCGCACATTAAGCTGCCCTTTTTTTTTGGTAATGCCCCGCACGCTACTGGTTCGTTGGAAAGTAAACCAATTAGAGACAAGGTGCGAGGTAAGGGCAAGTGCTGCCACGCATTATAAAAATAAAGCATATTCTTCAAGGCGCAGACAAACTACTCAATGAGTTCGAAGCTTGGAATCTGGGACCTCACTTGCCCTCATAGCTCGCATTGACGTCGCTGACGCATAGTAATGCGACGGTAAATGATAACGACAGTCGCATATAGGAACTATTTGCAGTAGAGCAGTCACGAATAGATTACCTCCAGCATCTTGACACTAGTCGCTTCACTGCAACTCGTTTAACATCGGATAAAGAAAGAACCTAGCGACGCTAAAGACAACTTGCCTTTAGAGGTGGGACTCCCTCGCTGGATTCCGTGCAGACCGGTTGTGCCCTCGCGATCTTCGACGACAGCGCAGCTCTGGCCGACTGGGCTCGTCCTACGCCACCTCCTGACCTCCTGCCGCCGCTCCCCTACGACGACGTCAGCGCAGCTGTGGCCAACTGGATTAGCCCTACGCCATCTCCTGTCACCGACAAGAGCTCTCGCAAGTGGTGCCCCGTCCTCGGACTCCTGTGACCGTGTTTCCATCTTTCCTATCTCTCCTATCTCTCATATGTCATCACTCGCTGTCCCAGCGCATCTCTCTCTCTCTCTTTCTCTCTACCTTTATTCCTATCCTTTTAATCCCTCACCCCCATTCCTTGTGAGCTACTGTTGAGGTGTCACACGCTGATGCAGACAGTTACGGGGCTAACTTTTCTCTTCTTTCCTCTCTTATAACCACAATCTCTCTCTCTCTCTCTCTCTAGAGGTGCACCCGCCAGGGTGGTCTATATAGGGCTTAAGCATCTTGACTGCCGGGACCGGATCCCGGTCGCGACGGTCACATTTTCGATGGAGGCGAAAATGCTAGAGGCCCGTGCACATAGATTGGGGTGCTCGTTAAAGGACCCCGGGTGGTCAAAATTTTTGGAGCCATTCAGTACGACTTCTCGCATAATCATATCTCGATTTTGAGACGTGAAACTTCGTAAATTATTATTATTATTATTATTATTATTAATATTATTATTATTATTATTATTATTATTATTATTATTATTATTATTATTATTATTATTATTATTATTATCATCATTATTATTATTATTATTATTATTATTATTATTATTATTATTATTATTATTATTATTATTATTATTATTATTATTATTATTATTATTATTATTATTATTATTATTATTATTATTATTATCCACAGGTGCCTGTTTACAAGGGAGCTGACAGACCTATTGACGGCCTTTGGGAGGCCGAAAAAACGTACTTCGGGCCCGACCAATTCGGAGGCGTCAGTCAGCGGTACCCGATCTCGAGGAATGCCGCCGCCGATCCCCAGACTCCCGGGTACATAAAGATGATCGAGCTGATAAAGAAGAACAGAGGAGAACAAACGCTACTTTTGACGGCCCCTCTGACAAACTTGGCAATCGCGTTGCTCACGGCACCAGACATCTCAGAGGGAATCCGGCATGTGTACATCCTGGGAGGAACCCTTTACGGTAAGTGACAACAGCGCATGCGCGTGCGCACGCCGGTTTGGAGGGCCGGGGACGGTCACCCCCTTTCCCCTCAATCATATGAGGGGGGGAGGGGACTCGACAAGTATGTCCCATATATTTTACTCAGTTGCACCTGTCCCATCATTGATTGAAGCGCAAAATCATGACCATGAAATTTTTTTACAATAATCGGCAGAAGCCCACTCATATTTCATTGCAAGAGCTGTTTTTTACTTCCCATTTTCACCCCCGGAAAGCCGATAACAGTTGTTGGCGTTTAACATTCCAAAACCATGGTATGAGGGACAAAAGACTGCGTTAAAGTTACAGGGACCAAATAAGTTAGGGAGGACACACGTAATAAAGTAGAGACAACAGTTACGTGTGTCCTCCCAAACTTCTTTTGTTACAGTAACTCGGTTTCTTTTTTAAATCATAAAAAACCAACTAGCCTAACACCACACTTGGCTAACATTATAAAAGACGACACTGTGGGGGGCTTCGTAAATTTTGACAGCCTGGGTTTTTTTAACGTGCCCATAAATCCAAGCACACGGGACTCAAGCATTTTCGCTTCCATTGAAATTCCATCGCTGCGGCCCGGAAACCAGAAAACCAAAGGCAGGCCGCTGTGAGTATCCCGTCATCGCCTCATTTCCACTTTTACGCCCACTGCAAAGCTTCTTTTCTTTCGAACGCAGTCACAACGGCGCGCAGTCAGATTTCGACCTCCCCTGCCTCCTTCGAGCAATGGGGAACCCATTCTCATGTTTACGGACAACGAAACGCTTCCTCGTTATGGCAGCAATTTAGTCACAGCGGATGTTGGCATCAAGTGTACAGCTGCGCACGGGTTTTCGTCCTGCAATTTAGTTTTGTGTGTAAAACATGCGGGCCGGACATCTGCAGACAACACTTTGCCACCTCAGAGTTTCCTGCGCAAATTGCCGTTTTATTTCAACGTCTTTAGCTCTAGCGATATTTTTGCATCTCTTTTCCGTTTCTCGTAGGCAGAGTATGGGAAGTTGGACGCTTAGCGCAAATGCTTTTATGAAATAGGGACTTAACCGTTATTTAGTTGGAGCAAAATTTTAGGCCAGGAACAGTATTCCTCAAGTTAAATCGTATCCAAAGAACACTCCACTGATGAAAATATCGCATAAGACTACATAAACAAGACCGGGCATAGACTAAAATGCCATGCTGTGTATCACATACGTAGACTTTGTTTCTGCGTTCTTGTGTGTATTTTGCGCACAATTTAATCTTGTTTGCTGAACGCATGAACTATGTATGGCTAATGAGAGCCTAAGGAGAGGCTAAGGAGGAGAAGGTGGAGGAAGGACAGTACAGATCAGTACATGGGCTGTGAGGAGAGGAGGGAGGTAAGTGGGAAGTTCGAGACATGCATTCGGTTTAGCGGAGAGAAGGTTCATCATCATCATCATCATCATCATCATCATCATCAGCCTGACTACGTCCACCGCAGGACAAAGGCCTCTCCCATGTTCCGCCAGTTAACCCGGTCTTAAGTAGTGCAGCGATGGAATAGTGGTTAGAGAGAAGGTTCCTTCAGTGTTAAATCATGCCCATGTTCGTATGGATTTGCGTAACTTTGCATTTTGGCGTTGATCTTTCCACTTAGCTTCGTTGTACATTGGCCTTTACAATATTAGGTCGTTTAACCCCATACATGAGCTTCAGAGTTATGGCAGATTGGCTGAAAAAAAGTTAGCTGCTTGCCTCACTTGGCATAAAATTACAATTTATTGACATCAGTGTACTCTTGCGGCCACATTGATTTTATTTTAAGGGATCTTATAATTGGGTATTGCTTCTTTCTGCCTCGTTTGCAGGTAAAGGTAACGTCAATCCAACGGCCGAATTCAACTTCTTCACAGACCCCGAAGCAGCCTTGGTAGTTCTGCAAAGGGCCAAATGTCCTGTCACCCTTATCCCATGGGAGGCAGCCCTTCAGGCTACAGTGCCATGGGTTAGAATGTCTGCTTAGCTTCCATTCTTACTATTCATACTGGTGGAGTGCTCAATAATGTCAACACGTTTTCACATGGACACGGGATGAAATGCGTCCTGTTTTGCAAAACTACACTGTGTACTGCACCTACGGCACTAAGTAGGATTACGTTATTCACAGAAATATTCGATTGATTGAGTGCCGATAAGCATGCGTCAAGTTGCACCTAACTTTCAATATCCCGTATACCAACTATCCAACCAGCAAGTTATATTAACTTAAAAGAGTAGATAACCAGTGAAGAATGTTTATTATGCATAGACTCCACGAAAAATATAAGCTTGCGTTCGATTAGGTCACAATTTTCTTACTTGACATATAGTGGCGTAGCTCGCATGTAAACTTGAACAGTTTAATTGGAGCCTATGGTCACAGATTAAGCGACGATACAGTACCTAATATCATGCGCCGGAAAAGTTCGTGAGCTGATGAACATGTGTGTACAGACATAAAATATGCAGCATATACATGCACAAATGTGACCACACTACCACTGTGCATTGGGACGAGAGCGGTGTAGAAAAAAAACGAAAAAAAGATACAGTTAGTGTGCACAGATTCAACTGAACGTTACAGAGCAGCAGGTGGTCAAAATTGTTCCACAGTACCGGACTACAGCTTACCTCAAAACCAGTTAGTGTTTTACCAATAAAAATTTGCAAATCAACTCTTCTTTGAAGCACCACTTCCTCTGTGAATAAAATTAGTTAGGGTTGATGTTCTCGCTTGTACATCATACGGTATGCTCCAACTGGTTTCGGCCTCTCAGACTCAAGATTAAGACAGTAAAATGTGTTTGAAAGTATAAACAACGTTTTTTTAAATATAAGCAGGCATGTGCACTAACAGCCAATAAAGGAAGGGAGCAAACATAAAGATATAAGACAGGGAAGTTAACCAGAAAGACTTTTGCATGGCTACACTGGGAGATTAGCGAGGGGAATACTAGAAAGGTGAGAAAGAGAGACGAAGGAAGAGAAGAGAAAAAAACAGAGAGATAGAGAGAGGCAGATGAACAGAGAGGCAATGTTGAACAGATCATGATGCCAAGGAACGTATAGCGGAAGTCATTAGCAGTAATTATTGTAATGTGAAAAGAAAAAGACAAAAATGGACGAACAGATTACTTGCCGCTGAAAGAGACCGAAGCAGCGACCTTCGAATAACGCGTCCGATGTTCTAGAAACTGAGCTAAATCGATGGTCATCCCCCAATCCACTTTATGGGGCTTTATGCGCATTTAAACTTGGGAGTGTTAGTCAGCGCTGCTAGTAGCCATGACGGCGAGTGTAAAACAAACTCTTTCCGCATGTGGGCGTCACTTAGCACGCGCTTTTATCACGAGCTGGCAGCTCATCAGTAATCTATCCCATTATTTGTTTATTTATTTATTTATTTTTTTATTTGTCATACTGTTAACCCTCGCTTGAGGGTTGTTACAGAGAGCGTGAAGAATTGAGTTGCACAAAATAAATATTCGAAAAATCGTAAGATGAACTCTGTAACATATAGCATAATTATATGAGAAGCACAGTTACATGCTTTTTTACTCAATATATTTACAACATGATCTCTATGACCAATGAAACATTTCTAAGGAAACACATACATGAACACTGTTAACTATACATTCTCAACAAAATGCCTATCAAGAGCAACCTCAAAATCACTCAAAGTTCCTATTTGCACCATATTGTTCGGTAATTCATTCCACATATTAATTGCATCGGGAAAGAAGGAAAATCGCAAGATATCTGTACGAGCATGTATTGGTTGTATGAATGCAGTGCATGTTGTTCTTGGAAACCTTTTGTAAGAATGCTTCAAATAATCATCCCTGTTTATTTTCAACCCGGCATGCAGACATGAAAAAGAAGTTTCAACCTTTGTCTAAGAGAAAAAAAGCAAGCCCTTACTTTTCTTTTTTTTCCTATTTATATACTCGTAGGGTGTTTGAAGAGATGTGTCTGAAAATACAAAAAAAACTGAAAAATTTGAGCTGGCTGCCTTCACAACTGCTTTTTCTGTAGAGGCATAAACCGTAAGATGTTTAGAAACGTTATTTGAGACTGTAATTAGGAGAGTTCAATTAATAACAATTGTTGGGGTTTAACGTCGATCCTAAGACCACCACATGATTATGAGAGACTAAGCGGAAGAATCACAGTTGCGCTCTTCCATGTTTGGGTTTCAGTTTCGCCACTGAGTATGGCCTGATCTCATTATTCCATCTCTCCTGATCCATTTCTTTTGTACGTATACTCCCTGTAAAGTGGAACACATCAGTGTGCTGTTTCCTCCAAGCATTTGTAGTGCACAGGATATGCACCACCGAATATCTTCTCTCGATGGCATGGCTGTACCTAGTTCATTTTCTGTCCCCTACCCTGCCACTTTCTACAAGGACACTTACTATGGTATCATAAACAGGTCAGGCCAGCTTCATAAATTCCTGTTCCAAATCACTACTTTCATAGTGCAGTCCTACCTAGTCCTTGTACACAGCTTCTACCTTGTCCAGCCACACTACCCCTCTATGCGAAGTAGACGTGTGTACAACTTCCATGTTCTTATACTGTATAAGATATATTGCGAATCGGTTCTGCGGTATCTAATATGGCGAAGGGGTTAAAGCAACCACCAGTTTTCAGCACAAAGCCGAGATATTCATGCGGATTTCTCAGAAAGAAAACTTAGCCAAAATATTATTCCTGGTCCAGGTCCGTCCTGGTACGGAGACGAATTCGGGGCCAGGACAGACCAGGATGAACTTTTCGGCTTTTAGAAGCCTTTTTTATTTAGAAATCCGGTTTACTACGGAGTTTTCGAATAGGGGCCCCAAACCCTTTTTCGTGAACTCTCTTTGGGTAAAGCAGGAACTAAGAGTTTCCGAATGGGGTGTCGGGCGTTTTGGACACTGTCTCTATTCAAGGTTACTCTATAATCTTGGCCAAGAGCCGTCATGGGTGCCGTCACGGGAGCCGTCGCGTTTGCCTGACGCAAAGCTCTCGGGGCAGGCTTTGGGGCTCCCGCTAAATTGGAGATATAGCGTCCCCAACACACAACCCAAACCTTGTTTGGGTCTCGCATACGCGCAGCGGGTTCGACGCTATTTTTCTGGGGACCGAAAACGATTGGAGCCCCTATCGAAAAGCTCCCTGGTATGCCCTCGAGGCTTTGTGCTACAAACAGCTGGTTTCCAATTTTCTTTTCTTTCTGCGCAGGGTATGCACAACCAGACGCCCTTTTCTGCTGAAATGCATGTACCTAACCGTATATGCATGTACCGCATATGCAGTTTGTGCTACAATTTGAAAATTGACAATTTAATGCGTATAGGTATATATTCTTGGAGTGTCTGTATGATATGTTTGTTTTCATGAAGAGTTTTCATGTAGCCCCGCCGCGGTGGTCTAGTGGCTAAGGTACTCGGCTGCTGACCCGCAGGGCGCGGGTTCGAATCCCGGCTGCGGCGGCTGCATTTCCGATGGAGGCGGAAATGTTGTAGGCCCGTGTGCTCAGATTTGGGTGCACGTTAAAGAACCCCAGGTGGTCTAAATTTCCGGAGCCCTCCACTACGGCGTCTCTCATAATCATATGGTGGTTTTGGGACGTTAAACCCCACATATCAATCAAGAGTTTTCATGTATGACGTCCACCTGAAATGCTTTATTTGCAGTGACAATTATGTACATGCATGTTTTGATTTTTCTGGTTGCTCTATTATTTTTATACTCGCATCGCATGCAAACATGTACACGCATGCCGAATGCGCATGGGAGTAGGAGCCTCTGTCAGGCAATACGGCCTTTAGCTCTTACTCCTCTTTTTGTATCAGAAAGAAAATAAACTTCAAACTTCAAACTAACTATATGTTGAATTTCAACATCCTACCCCTTCTCCACTCTCTCTCTCTCTCTCTCTCTCTCTCTCTCTCCAAGGACACTTACTACAGCGTCACAAAGAAGTCGGGACGACTTCAGGAGTTTCTGCGCGACATCACGACCCACACCGTCCGTTGCTGCTTGAGCGGAGGCCAGAGCCCGGGCGGGTTCAACGTGGGAGACTTCCTGGCGGTTCTCGCAGCAGCGGTGCCCGAGAGCGTCTCCAGCACACTGGAGCAGCGCGTTGACGTCGAGAGGAGCGGCGAGTACGCCAGAGGTCAGCTCGTACACGCGTGGGAGCCCAAGATCTTGCCTCAAGTGAAACGTAACGTGACGATTGTCAGAAAATTCGACGTGGACGTTGTCAAAAAATACTTCAAGTACGCCTTCGACTCGAGTGAAGCCTGATAACTTAATAAACAAGAGCCACACCACTTAGTAGTGCGGATTTATTTTCATCCCGAAACTCGTGCACCACCACACGTCTCTCTGAGGTGTATAACATGAAAATGTACTGAATGCACTGAAAACATAATCCTAAACGAATAAAAAATCGGCAGATCCCGCGCACTTTGGGAGTTGATGTTATGCGAATCATGTGGATGCAAGGTGTATGTGGTTTAATTTTTTTTAGGGGCGAAGCTCCACTTAGTCTAACCTTGTCATACGTCACGCGTACCCGAGAGAAAAGAGAGAAGAAAGAAAAGAAAGTAGTGTCTCCCTAACAGAATGATACACGGCGCTGTCTCATAGAAGTACATACAAACTACAGTTGAGTGAGGATATTATAGAAGGCGCTGTGCCGCTACTCTACTCGGCAGTGGCGGTGGCAACGAAGCACAAGGCTTCGAGTTTTCTGAATTTTGCTTTTGCAGGCTGACTGGTGATCACCTGATCAATGCCCAGACAGTATTATCGCCAGATTTCGTGAAGGTAATTTTCTTCCTGGCGCGATTGACGTCACCAAACTGCGCGAGCTGACGGCCAGGAGCAACGAGGGATAAATACTGTTCGCACATATCGGGATCTTCACTTGGCAGCGGCGAAGGCGGCAACAAAGCACAGGGCTTCAAGTTTTCTGCATTTCGCTTTTGCAGGTTGGAAACGCTTACTTATATTACGATTACTGTATTATTAAAAAAGCTGTTGCTACAGCTGCCCTTGAAAGTGCTTTTGACAGAGTCGCTTGCGACAATCATGACCCCTGACATTGTTAAAAAACTGAAGGATGTCCTGAGCGAACTAAAACAAATGCGAAATGCACTTGAAAGAGAATACCGAAAAGAAAATTGATATGTCAAAAGTACCATGGAATTTTAAAGCAAACGTTTTGATAACATCATGCCTGAAGTGAGCGAGATTAAGAAGGAAAATGCTGAAATTCGAAAGGAAAACGCTGTGCTATCTCTCGAATGCCAAGAGCTGAGATGATTTGTGCTAGAAAATCAACAGAAGCTTATCCAGCTGGAACAATATTTTCGTAACAAAAATTTTGAAATCAATGGTGTCTCGGTTTCACGAAACGAGAACTTACCCAGTGTAACCGAGTTGGCACGGCCGCGATAGCGAGCGCAAGCTGTCGCTCCTACGTAAGCATGACGTCACCCGCCTGGCCTACTTAAACTCGTCACTATAGACAATAAAGGGTTGTTCGACCCATGATATCGTCTCGTACACACCCAGCATCTTGAAAAACAGTGACAAAGTGACCAATGAATCAATTTCTGAGACGGACAACGAAGTCTGCTACAGCGTGCTGACTAGGCATGCTGAGCAACAGAACATGATTGTTCAGTTTAACATGAGGTCCAAGCGTTATACTGTGCTTCAGAAAGCTAGAAAAAAAAACGCAATTTTTTATGGCAGACATCGATTTTACACAGCAGACCCCAGTGTTTGTAAATGAGCACTTGTGCCCTTCCATGAAAAAGCTTTTGGGCCTTGAAAAAACGAGAAGGGATGGTGTTTCACTTGGACAGAGGGTGTCAAAATATTTGAAAGGAAGTCTATATTGTCGCCAGCAGTGCACATTAGCAATGCGCATGACCTTGATAAATTAAACTAAGCACTACCCGTTGAATTCGGTAGCTATCATTGTTTGTTCGAACAGCGTTTCTAACAAACAACGCTTGAAGCGTTGTTTCTATCGAACAACGCCTGAAGCGTTGTTCGATAGCGTTTGTTCGAAACGCTGTGGTAGCGTTTGTTCGAAACGCTGTGAAAACGGCGATAGCACAGGCCGGCGCAGCCAGGCCGGAAAAACAAAACACAAATAAACAAACCCAATGCATGGTTCGCGGCATTACCCCCCCCCCCCTCTTGATCAAAATGGGTGCTAATTATTTCGCTGCTTGCGATGCCAGTTCTCTGCGCAGGAAGTATGACAAGAGCTTGTATGTTATTCATGTAAATGTTCAATCAGCAAGGAATAAAGAAGATCATATTCTTGCCCTTTTGGCTACGCTTTGTTTTGAGCCAGATGTATTCATGGTCACAGACGTGGTAGAAAGACAGCAGTGATGTTCCTAAATGTCCTGGCTACACTAGTTTCTTTATGAACCGACTATCGAAAATAGGAGGAGGCGTCACGCTGATGGTTCAAAATGAGATTGACTGTCACCTAGTTGCTCCTTACTCATGTGTGACATGTGATTATGAAATCGTGATCGTCCCTTTCTTGAATTTTGTGTTTTCTGTCTTATTACAACGACCAAGGGCAAATGTGTCTGATTTCTTCTTATTCCTTGATAACTTTCTAGGATCGATTAATGACAGTCAATGCAAGCTCATTTTAGGAAGTCACTTTAATATAGATTTAGGCAAAGTTTCAGCGCAACAAGAATTATGCAGGTCTTTGGAAATGAACGTGTTTCAAATTACTGTAACTCTTCCTACACGTATTCAAAAATACTCATCCACTTTACTTGATGTACTCATTACTAATATAAAAGAAAACCATCTTGTGTCTGGTGCACCAATTAGTGACCGTTTGCCAATATTTTTTGTGACAAGCAATTGTTCTGTTCTTATAATCAGTACGCAACATGATAAAACTGTCAGGGATGTACTCTAGCCACGTATTGTAACGAACTAATTGTGATTGATTGGTGAGATGTTATGTGTGCAAAATGCCCTCGCGCAGCTTACGAAACGTTCATAAACAAATGGAAAGGTACCAACGGTAAGCCATTTTCTTTTAAAACACTTAAACCTTCCCGTAAATGCAACAAACCATGGATTACAGAAGAATGCTCAAAAGAAATACACGCGAAGAATAAGGTTTATAATGTGTTCTTAAACAACAAAAGTGACGAAGCGTTTACACTTTTTAGGGCACAAAGAAACAAAGTGAATAGTCTTTTGTGCTCTGAAAAAAAGGGGCATTTACATGAACCTTTAGACGTAAATACAATGAAAAAGCCAGATCTGGCATGAAAAAGGCTGAACGAAATTCTTGGCCGCAAAGACAATAGAAATAGGGATCTTTCAGATGTACTTTCAAACGTTCAAACCATTTCTGGAGCATCCTTGGCAAACACATTTATTAATTATTTTACCTCTCTCTTAAGTTAGCAGCTAAAGCCCACAGTGGCTACAGTACCTATGTGCCCCATTTAAGGACAGTGCTCTTTTGGCTCCAACAAGTACAAAAGAATTCATAATGGAATAATTGGAAACGCAAACCAACGGGACACAAGAGGAGAGACAAACAAGTGCAGACAAATAGCTTCTAGTCGAAGTACGATGTGTAGCGTATTCCTGCTGCTCCGTGTTCTTGTAGTTTTCTGTTAGCGCAAAGTTCAAGGAACCGTGGGCCTCGTCAAGCCATTTTTTGCCTATTAGCTCGTGGCCCTAAACATCTTTCCGAATCTGATGTTGAAATAAAAATATTTCTGATTCTCATTACTCTCCGATTGGTTGCTGCTCGGGCTGTGCCTTGAGACGGGGAGAACAAGCGCCACTCTCACTCTCTGGACAGCCGCAATAAGTGGCGGATCGTTGGTGGGGCGGGCGAGTTGAAGACGCTTTCGCTCAGCTTCCTTGGCTCGCGTCTCGTCGGTGTTACCCACGCGCCGTCTGCATTCTCGAACGCGATCGGATGCATGCACAGATGGGCGGACACACGGACGGATGATTGGTGGGACGCTTCGCCCCAGTCATCATTCACTCCGTGGATAAGCTGTGATTTTTATTTTTTTTAGCGAGACGTCATAATGTTTCGCTCAATATATGCAGAAACCTACGCACACACATATGTTAAACATCCGCGGAGACTCGCTCGCTGGATTCCGTGCCGACCGGTTGTGCCCTCGCGATCTCCGACGACAGCGCAGCTCTGGCCGACTGGGTTGGTCCTACGCCACCTCCTGCCGCCGGTCCCCTACGACGACGACAGCGCAGCTCTGGCCGACTGGATTAGCCCTACGTCATCTCCTGTCACCGACAAGAGCTCTCACGAGTGGTGCCCGTCCTCGGACTCCTGTGACAGTGTTTCATCTTTCCTATCTCTTCTGTCCATCGCTCGCTGTCCTTGTGTATTTCTCTCTTTCTCTGTCTCTCTACCTTTATTCCTATCCTTTTAATCCCTCCTTACCACCATCCCTTATGAGCTACTGTTGAGGTGTCGCAGTCTGATGTAGACAGTTACGGGGCTCACTTTTCTCTTCTTTTCCGTTTTAAGAATCACATAAAATCCCATAAACATCCGCATATGTTTCATATTAGCGGTCATTTGCAGTTGCGAAACGATGCCGAAAGCAACACAGATATTAGCAATGCCAGAAGCAGTAAGATGATATTAATTAAGTGCTGGTATTTGCGTTAGGGCCCCGCGAGGACGGTAGCCCTCAAAAATGGTACACAAGTCAACCTCAGCGGATGGCACCTGACTACAATTGACGTTAACCCGACAAGACGGCTGTATTATAGGAGTACTTATGTAATGTTTGTAAAATTTGATAGCTCGTTATGCAACCAGAATTGACGTTTTGCGAATAGTAGGGTCTATCTGCAAAGTACTTCAGAGGCCTGCCGTGGCTCTGTCGTAGAATACGTGATTGCCACGCTGAATTCTAGAGTTCCATTCCTGCTGCGACACTGACATTTATTCTTTGCAATCATCTGGTCAACGCTTCCTATGCCAGCTTTTTCTTAACACCCGAGCGTTAAAATTACTCATGTGTGTTCTCGCCGTTCCTGGGTAGATATAAAACGTCTATCACCTGCGGCTACTACCCACATACCAGTGGCAGATGCTCGGCCCCGGATATGTGCCACTCTTTTTTAAATGTGTTTGACGACGTATATACGCGACAAGATTGTGACATTCATGTCATGACGAACGCGTCGTATTCATCAGACCGTCTTACTCCCCAAGTTAAGGCAGTGATCATTAGAACACGCAGACGTAGGCAGCTAAATAGATAGATAGATAGATAGATAGATAGATAGATAGATAGATAGATAGATAGATAGATAGATAGATAGATAGATAGATAGATAGATAGATAGATAGATAGATAGATAGATAGATAGATAGATAGATAGATAGATAGATAGATAGATAGATAGATAGACAGACACGCTCAAAGTCGCTGAAGTTCGCTAAGAAATGCTTCGCATTTAAAAAGTTATTAGACATTTAGTGCACCTGGTACTCTACTATGGGAGAGCATAAAGCCGTCCCGGGAGCTTCACATGGAGTGTTTAAAAAATGGTTAACGATTTAGAGTACTTAGACTCTACTGTGGGAGGAGCTGTAAGTCGTCCCGTGGACCTCCTTAACCAGCTGGGAAGTGCTGGCTGTAACAATCAACTGTTTTTGGAAAAAATGGTTGACGATTTTGAGTACTTTCGTACTCAACTATGGGAGAGCGGTGAGCCGTCCCTGTGGTTAGAAAAAGGGGTCAACGATTAAGAGCACATAGTACTCTACTATGGGAGAGCATATAGCCGTCCCGTGTACCTGTTTAGGAAAAGTTTATTCTTTCATAGGACGAAACAAACCTAAGAGACAAGCGTCTGTATAACAGGTACAATAACAAACAAAAGACAAAGCACAACATACACTACACATTTAAACTAAAGTGTCCAAGTCCGTAGCATGTCCATAGTCCGTTGTACTAATAACTGTACATATACTACGTAAATGCACTAATCACAATATGGACAATGTACATGATGATATATGTACAGAATTTACAAGAGTTGGTGAAGATGTTAGAAAATATGTACAACAGGTATTAATATTCATAAAGGTTACATAACTTACAGCGTTCGAATGAAATGCATATATAGGAGAGCTAACACCCATATTTAACACACACAAACACATAAAAATAGTAAGCACATAGTGATTACATGCACCAATCAGACATTGACAGGTGACCTGGCTATAAGAACCAGACCAGGTGGAAAACTAATTGAACGCGTCTGTCAACTACGGACAGAAAGCGGCACGACCATTGTCGCAGAAATTCTTCCTCCCCAAGGAAGAACAATTCCTCCGACAGAAACGATATGAGTTCAGAGTAGAGGCGTTCCAGTATTGGAAAAAGAGCACGACGACGATGATCTGCCGCAACAGCTTCGCACCTATTACGCCATAAACAAAAAGCTCCCGCAGCTATTAGAAGGCGTGCAAAGCGACTACGCGGGCAGCGACCAGATGTTACAAAGCGATTAACACCTAGGCCGCGAAAACTAGTGTTAACTGACTTCCAAAACACCTTTGCAATGACACATTGCTGCAGCATATGCTGGTTAGACTCCTGTAACGGGCAGTTAGGACAAGTGGAAGATGGGACCATGCCCCACCTCTCCAGTCTGTCCCGTGTTGGGAGTACTCTCCATCCAAGACGCCACATAAAGTCACGGAGGTGACCAGGCAAAAACAATGCCGTTATCGCGCTCCACGAGACTTGTCTCGATCGTGCTAGACGGGCTGGAGGAACCAGAGGAAGCAGAAGAGCCGCCGTTGTATCTACAATGCGGCTTTCAAGAATGTCCACATCGGGACAAACCTGCTGCGCGTGTCGATAAAAAGATACTGCCGTTGAGTAAAATGCAGGTACGTGAAGTGTTTGTGGTGCAGAATTAAGCCGTGCATCTGGTAGTAAATAGCGTAACTTGGTGCCTAAGAAATAGCAGGCGAGATCACGCGCGGGGCACTGATCCCCATGCAACAACCGAAGTAAGAATCGTAGGGCAAGTAGACGGCAGCGAACAGAGACGGATGGGAATGCGAATCCACCGCAGTTTCTCGGTTGCCCAAGAGCTGCTCGGCAAACCAGCTCTGTTCCACCCGACCAGAAAAAGGAGCCAATGAGGGATTGCAACGACCTGGTGATTTGTAATGGGGGCTGTAAGACATGAGATATATACCATGCACGGCCGCAAAACACCGTCTGTGCTAGATACCTTCTTTCGAGCATCGGTAAATCATACTCTTGTGCTTCCCGGACGTGTCGTTTTACATCTTCGACTACTGAATTCCACAAGGAGGCTGATATGCCGTAGCAAGTATAATCTAGCCCCAGAGTGCGAATAGAGTCACTTTTTTGAAGACCGAAAAAGGAACTTAGACTTGCTTCTGGTGAACCAATGAATAAATATCGACATTTGGAAAAATTCAACGCAGCACCTGAAATCGTGCCATACGTAGTAAAAAGTCGTAGGCTACGGGATAAACTGTCCTCATTCTTCAAATACAACGTGATGTCATCAGCAAATGCTGTCACTGTCACGGTACCACTACCTGGAAGAGGAAGGCCTCTAACGTAAGGGTCAGCGATTAGCGATTGAAGGAATGGTTCGAGGCTGAATACAAAAAGCGCAGGGGATAGAGGACACCCCTGGCGAACACCACGGGTAACCGGAAATGGCGCACTCTCTAAACCATCAAGAAATAACGTGCTGCGTATATTTCGGTATGTGTTTCTGAGAAGCTCGACGAAGTTTTGTGAGAAGCCAAATGCTGCCATTACGCTAAATATAAAGCTATGTTCGAGGCGATCGAATGCCTTTTCCTGGTCAAGTGAAACCAAGAGTCCCCGAGCTGATCTTGCTAACGTGTACGCAACTATATCGCGCGTAACAAAGGAGAGACTGTGGATTTCTCCTCCAGGAATAGAGCACGCCTGATGATGACCTATTAAGGAGGGCATCAGGCTTCTCAAACGCCGAGTGATAACTGCCGCGAAAGTTTTATAATCAACGTTGAGGAGCGTTATTGGTCGCCACTCCTCTGGGCGAACTGACGATGGGTCATGTTTAGGTATTAAAACAATTCGACCATCGCGAAAGCTATCTGGAAATTCAAAATTCTCGAAGCAGCGGCAAATAACAGAGGTGAAAAGGGCACCAATGTCGTCCCAAAACGTTAAATAAAACTCAACAGGCAACCCATCCGGCCCGGGGGCCGAGCCACGCTTCATGGAAGACAGTGCCTCTTTCACTTCGTCAGCTGACGGACTTGTGCATAGTTGTTCAGCTACTTCAGATGAAATTTGAGGGAGCCTACTTAACATTGTGGCTGTCTCGGTGGTACCGCGATGTGATGACATTGTCGTACGAGCCATGTTGGCAAAGTGAGCTAGGAAAACTGATTGATCACGTGTCGGCGGTAAGGCAGTGTGTAAGAATCTGGCCGCCGGAGTTCCTAGTCGACTCGACGGGTTGAGAAGCGAGCTTTTCGCAAATCGTAGAACCTCAGGATGAGCACAAGGATTACGTCTGCAACGCCAAGCAGCCGCCGTCAATGACGAAGCTGCAGTCCCGTGTACCTGTTTAGAAAAAAGTTTATTCTCTCATGGGACGCAACAAAGCTGAGGGACAAGGGTCTGTATAACAGGCACAATAACAAACAAAAGACAAAGCACAACATACACTACACATTTAAACAAAAGTGTCCACGTCCGTAGGATGTCCATAGTCCATCTTACTAATAACTGTACATACACTTCATAAATGCACTAATCACAATATGGACAATGTACATGATGATATATGTGCAGAATTTACAAGACTTGGTGGAGATGTTAGAAAATATGTACAACAGGTATCAATATTCATAAAAGTTACATAACTTACAGCGTTAGAATGAAGTGCATATATAGAAGAGCTCACACCCATATGGGACATACACAAACACATAAAAATAGTAAACACATACTGATTACATGCACCAATCAGACATTGACAGGTGACCTGGCTATAGAAACCAGGCCAGGTGAAAGACTAATCAAACGCGTCTGTCAACTACGGAAAGAAAGCGGCACGACCATTTTCGCAGAAATTCTTGTTTAGAAAAAGTTTATTTACAGCATGTACAGAACACAAAGGCTTCATACCATTCCAGCAACAGGGCACATACACTTCTGCACATCTATATTTCACGACTAACATCACTACGTCACAGTGAAGACATTTGCTCTAATATACATGATTATGTTGGCATACTTGTACACAAAAATTCAATGTGATATCACGATACAAGGGTATAACGATACAATAGATCCAAATAAAACACGATTTGTAACAAATGAAACCATATATAACAACTCAACGGGCGCTGCTTAGCACCAAGTTGGTCGAAAAATTAGCTGTATCCTTTCGTGTTCCACCTTGACGAAAGGGCACGACCAATGCCGCAGAAACTCTTGCTCCCCGAGGAAGAAAAGCTCTTCGGAGAGGAACGCGAGGATCTCTCGTCTCATTCTCCCCAGTATCGGCCACAAAGCACGCCGGCGGCAATTGGCAGCTACGGCCTCACATCGGTTTCTCCAAAGGCTGAAAAGCCCCGCAACTATTAAGAGAGCGGAGAAGCGGCTACGCGGAAATCGGCCGTTGGACACGAACGTTCGCACACCCTGTCCCCGAAAACCAGCATTAACCGCACGCCAAAAAAAGCGGGAAACCACACATTCAAACGTCGCATGTCGATTGGTCTCTACCATGACGCAGTTGGGGCAAGTGGAAGTGCGAACCACCTGCCATCGCTGCAACCGATCTCGCGTGGGGAGCAAGCCCCAGCCCAGCTTCCAGACAAAGTCTCTGAGATGCCCTGGCAACACTGCGGCAGTTATTGGTTTCCAAGCGCGGTTCAATACAGATTGACGATGCTGGGGCACCAGGGGCCGTAGAAGGGCGGCCATTGTGTCCACCACTTTAGAATCGGCCACCTCTATCTCTGGGCACGTAGCTTCCAAACGTCGGTGAAATGCCAGAAGGGCTCGATACAAAGGTGGTAATTCAGTTGATTGGGGACCTTTGTTTGTTTGGCTATCCGGCAAGAAGACACGTAGTGATGGCCCCAGATGGTAGCGAGCCAGTGTCTGAGTGGGTATGTCATCATTGCTTAGTATTCGCAATAGAGTGCGGAGGCACAATGTAGAAGCCGCGACGGAAACGTCGGGGAATGCAAAACCGCCTTGATCTCGCGGTTGAGCTAACGCTGGACGCGATAACAATTCTGTGCCACCAGACCAAAAAAATGAACTGATGCAGCTTTGCACTTTCCTGCAGACGTGGAGCGGTGGTTTAACAGAATGGCAAAGGTACCAAAATTTTCCTAGGTACACCGTTTGAGTTAAGTATCGGCGTTCCAAGAGGGGGAATTCGAAGTGCCTGGCTGCTTTGATATCATTTAGAAGAGTTTGTACAACGGATGACCAGATGCTATCCTGTATACCAAATACAGTGAAAGTAACTCCGAGTATTGAAATCTCAGGAGACCACTGTAAAGGCGACGTGATGTTGATGCGACCGATGGGGTTGCCAATGAAAAAATACTGGCTTTTAGAAAAGTTTAACCTTGCACCGGAGATAATACCGAAATCATGGAATGTATCAAGAGCATGCTGCAGCGACTGTTCATTATGTACATATAGAGTGATATCATCTGCATATGCAGCGACTTTTACTTGAGTGTTACCGGGTAGAGGTAAGCCACGAATCTGCGGGTGATGTTCAACGGCCCTTAAGAAGGGCTCTAATGCAAGGATAAATAACACTGGGGAGAGGGGACACCCTTGACGGACCCCACGCGTGACTCTAAATGCGTGACTCTCACGGGAATCTAAGTATAGGGTACTTTCTAAATTAGTGTACATCGCGTTGATAAGGTCAATGAACTTATCCGGGAATCCGTATGCATGTAAAACATTTAGTATGTAGCCATGTTCTATGAAATCAAAAGCTTTCTCTTGATCTAATGAAACCAACAGTCCTTGTGCACATCGGCTAATGGTGTATTGAATGATGTCACGCGTTAACCACGTATGGGCGTGTATTTCTCGGCCCGGAACAGAACAGACCTGGTGGGGAGCGATTAATGTTGCAAGAAATGGACTGATTCGGCGCACCAAAATGTTAGCCAAGAGCTTGTAATCTACATTGAGCAGGGTAATAGGGCGCCAATCTTCTGGTCGCGTAGACATTGGGTCTTTCTTGGGAACTAGTGTTATACGGCCTTTGTGGAAAGAAGTTGGAAGTGTAATGTCTTGGAAACACTTGCGAATGACGCGTGACATAGTTGGACCAATGATAGGCCAGAACTGTACATAAAACTCTGCAGGTAGTCCGTCAGGCCCTGGGGCCGATCCCTTTTTCATTGCGTCTAATGCACCTTTGATTTCGTCATCGGAAGGCGGTGATAGGAGGACGTCATTTGACATGTTGGAATCATGAGGTAAATCTGTTAGCAGAGGATGTGAAGAAACGGATCCTGGGTAACAGACATTAGCACCAGATTTAGCTATTGACTCAAAGTGTTGAGTGAATTCCTGAAAGTCGCGCGTACCCGCAGCAGCTGGGGTGATAGAGTTCAGCGAGTGGGCAGGCGAGCCTGGTGGACGAAGCAGAGCTCTGCGTACATACCTTAGCACCTCAGGGTGCGCACAGGGTGCACGTCTACAGCGCCAAGCTGCAGCCGAGAGTGAAGAAGCGCGCATAATACGCTGGTACCGTTCAACGAGCTCCTCTTGCCATGCCCGCATTACAGTGGAAGGACTGGGATCTCGATTGGCAATGCGTATCTTCTGGATTAACAATGACGCATCTTTCGACATACGGGTGCAAAGTCCTCTGCCCGACGCACTGCAATGATGCCGCCACTGTTCTTTGAGGCGATCCCAATCAGCTACATCGGCCCCAATAAGCGATGCGCGTAACGCTCGGGATAATTTCTCCGTAGCCTGAGAGTCCTGGAGGACGCGGCAATCGAGACGCCATGGTCTGTGAACCGTCGGCGTCCCCGCTGGCAGGCGGAGAGATAACATGACCGGCCGATGGTCGCTAATGTACACCGGTGTCGGTGGCAATGACATTACCCCGGTGTCGTGAACGTAGGCAATGAGATTGGGGGATGCATACACGCGATCAATTCGGCTGCTCGACGCTGCTCGACGCCAAGTATAGGCATAATTACTGCCATGCACAATTTGATGAATGTCACTCAATGCCAATTGCTGCACTAGACGTTCGAGTTCTCTGGCATTCCAGTTTGACCGGCCGCGACCCGGACCTCGAACGTCTGCGCGTGAGTCTAAGACACAATTGAAATCCCCTAAAAGTACCACATGTCGGGGATTTAAAAGAAACGCATCAAGAGATTGGAAGAACGCGTTTGAGTTCTCGCGTGCCGCTGGGGCATACACGGTAACAAATCTTATTCTTAACGAAAAAAAGGTGCAGTCGAACGCCAGCACGCGTCCGAAGGCATCGAAGGAAACATGATGGTCACGTAAAAGACCTCGGTTAAAAATAACGACTCCGACGCCAGTCGAATGCGTGCTGGCGTACGAAAAGAAACAATCAAAATTGAACGCGCGCTTGAAAGCGAGTACATCAGAAAGCTTGAAAAAATTTGTTTCTTGCAAGAACAGCAAATCACAGTGCACTGAACGTGCAAAAGCCAATACCTCAGCCTGTTTTTGTGGATTTCGGAAACCTTGAACGTTAAAAGTAATAATTTTTAGAGTAAGAGCCATGGGGAAAATGAAAACATAGTATAGAATCACGCAAATGCAGGGGTACCTTTATCAGGTGCGGGAGCCAATGCCCCGCAAGTGGCTGAGTCATTTTTTCCGGCCAGGCGATCCACCGGAAGCTCGGGGCCTCCGGGATCGCGTCGAAGTCCGCAGGGGACTTCTGTCTCTGGTGGGGGCTTCCAAGTCACGAGTAGCTATCCGGTGGCGTTTCGTGTCCGGGTTTTTGAGCGAGGATGGTACAAAGACGTCTCCACTGTCCTGGCTTAAGTCACTGGGGCTGGTGTCTTCGTCAATTTGTAGGGGCGCCTCACTCGCGGTGCTGTTGGAGTCCTCGTTAATGCAGGCGTCGTCGTCTTGAGATGTAGACTCCTCGATGACACCTGAACTTGTTGTCGACAGAGCAGCAACGCGAGGAGCCTCAGATGCAATATTCCCATCCGAGACGCCGTCCTCACGAGGCGCTTCGTCAGACGAGGGCTTGGCCTGCGATTCCTCAGAAATGGCCACGGGACGCGGGGAACTTAAGTTTTCAGTACCTGGAGGGAGTACCAGGCCCGGAATCGTTGGGGACGCAGTGGGCGTCTGGTGCAGCGTTGCGATTGGCACACCTTGGTCGTGGTCGGTTACCGCGGCTCGCGTTGACGAATCGTCGCACTTGTTCTTAGATGGCGTTCCTGGTTGAAGTGGAGGGAAATCCTTGGATGCCGCCTCGGAATACGATGGCCTGATGGTGCAGGCCACGGTGGCATGCGGGTCCCCACAACGGCGACACGGCAGCGAGCAGCCTTTCCCGTCGTGGCCATAAACACCGCACCTTCCACAAAACGGAGCTGTGCAGTTCATGCGGAAGTGCCCACTGTCTCCACATCGACGGCACACTCGCTGGATGCCTTTATAGTCACAGGTTACTCGGTGGCCCGCGACCTTGAGGTAGTTGGGCACCGGTGACGAAGCCTTCATTTCCATGCGAACGTATCGCGTCCCAGTGGTCACGGTTGGGCGCGATCCCATGAGTCCTCTGGTGATGTGCAGCACCTTCCCGTAGGGAGAGAGTGCTTGTGCGAGGACTTCGCTGGGTACGCGGCACGGCAGGAACAGGACGGTCACTTGGGTCACTTGGGGTCCCAGGGGTACGATGGCGACGCGCTCTCCTCGGATGATAAGGTGCGACGCGTCTACGATTTGGGCCAGTGCGGCCTCACTGTTGACGGTAACTTGGTAGTTCCGGCCTCCAAAGTGCTGAACGCAGTACACTTCTTCGATTCCTACTATTGAAGACGTCGCGTCAACGACGTCTTCGGGACTAGTCCCCTCGGGGACGACTACGTCGAAGGCTAGCGCCTTCTTCGGGGGCTGGCTTGCCATGACGGGCGTCCGCCAGCCCAGAGACGCCGTGAGACGCTAACGACAACTTGAGACGCTAAGACGCTCCTTATGGCGTGGCTTGTGCGTCCTTCATAGAACGGAACCACCACCCGTGTACCTAATTGGATTTTCAAAAAGGTTTATTTCACCCGATGCAAAGTTTGACAGGCCTTCTAAACATACCTGATAATTGAAAGCCACCGTGCTTTCTCTGCTATGCTAAAGTAACTTTGTCTTCACACCAAACAAGCTTTATGTGCAATCAGGCCGTCCTGTTCTGAGAACGTTCACCTTCAGAATATCTTCATATCTTTTAATGTAACATCTTCAAAAGCAAGCAAATGTGATCCTAAAACCGTGTCGTAAAGTTCTAAGTTTCAAATGTAATTAAAGAGGTGGTGACTGAATATCGAGAGAGATGGATGGATAAAGCTTTAACGCCCCCCCCCCCTGGGAAAGTGCTCTACTTTCTTTATATATATATATATATATATATATATATATATATATATATATATATATATATATATATATATATATATATATATATATATATATATATATATATGTGTGTGTGTGTGTGTGTGTGTGTGTGTGTGTGTGTGTGTGTGTGTGTGTGCAAGGAAATGGTGGTGGAGGCCAAGCGACGAGGCACTGAATAGGCGGTCACGCCGCGCGTAGATTGAGTAGAGGCCCTTGCCAGCAAACAGACCGACAACTCGACAATTTGCCGCCATTCGGAATTGTTCCGCTCCATCGACACAGCGGCAGTTTCCATAGGTCGAAAAGAATGAGAAAGAAAAGATGGGGCCCTTGACACGAAAACGGTCGAAGTGTCCATAGCAAGTGTGAACACCGTATACGGCTATACTATAGGCTCCGCGGCTAACCATTGAGCCGCGCAACCGATAACGGCTTCCGCCTCTTTACACGCGCCACCTGTACAGCAATCAAAGTTTGCGCAGTGCGCTACCGGCATGCGCTGATCTCTGCAGGTTTCGTGTGATCTCTCCTATCCTTCTCTTTCTTTCTTCCTTTCTCTTTATCTCTCCATCCTTCCTGTTTTTTGTTTGCCTGTATATCGGCTCAATGAAATTAAGGATTTTCTTGGCGGCGTATTTTTCTGGAAATGTGCCATTCCTGATATCGACCTCTCGAGTTGTCCAGCTTTGCCCTAAAGTAGGGAAACACTTGATGGGCACATTCCGCTGGTGGTTGTTGCTTGTTTCCAGTCATACGAAACGTCTCGTCCTACATTGCACAAACCACTCGTGATCCGTGATCAACGGCGTCACGGTCATAGCGCATATAGTGCTGTCGTGATGAAGGACGTGCGGTCTGGAACGCGCTTGTTCTTCGTCGTCATCAGCAAGATCGTCGTCGTAACCGGCGGCCACGGCACGACAGATGACAGGCTTCATTTCACAAGCTGTTTCGCATCTAAAGTTAGCACTAAGCTGCCGTGGGTTGAAAACAGAAAAACTGGGCGATTTAGAAGACTAATCTGGTCGCTTCGAGGTCGTTGCTGGGCTTTAGCCAGGTGATCCTATAGGTTTCTTCTACGTGGACTATTAGTGCAGAGAGGTTCGATTTAAACCACACGCAGTCAGAGACACGACACGAGTGTCCGTAGTCCAGAGGCCGAACCTCCGGCTGATACCGTTCGTTCGCACATCACACAAATCTACGGGAGCGTCATGTAGGCCTTCCATCGATTAGAGGTCTTCGCTAAGCGGTGGTTGCCTTTGCCGTTCCTTAGACGTACGTTCCATGTCTTAGGCTCGCCACCGTTCCTTAACAGCCTTTTATTGGGCAAACTGTTGTCTTCGTTTCTAATGAACCAGTGGTGATAGGGGGGGGGGGGGGGAGGGGAGAAACGTTTATTTAGAAACAGTGTTCCGAGTGAGGCGTGGTATCACCCAAAGGTGGGATTGTTATTTGCCCAATTACTGTGGCACATACCCATTTATGATGAGGATAGTTGTCTCATGGGCCTTTTTTTTCTCTCTTTCTGGGCCACGCAAATTGCGGCTAGCTTAAAAATCCCTGCTGTTAAAATTTGTCTTGATGTCCCGCTGTGTGGCTACGACGTAACCGGCAGAAATTTTAACACGGTTTACCGTACTAACTAGCATTTCGAGGCTTCAATCACATTATTATAGCGGAGAATTCCTACTGAAGATAAAGAGCGAAAAAAAAAAGATGTTCACAAATATAAGGCACGCAGTAGATGGGACTTTCTGCTTCTTGCAGCAGTTTTTTTTTGTGTGTGTGTATGTATGTGTTGCTGTTTATCTTCAGTACAGCTATATGGCAAGGAGACACGTCATGGCATCTTTCTTTAGAGTAGAGTACAGTCTCAATATACACAATCACCGAGTAAAGTAGAAACATTTAGATACAGCAGATCATTGAGCCATCGTTGAGTACTATTAGGAATTTTTCGCAAGCAATAAATAGCACAAGCGTATAAACACACGAACAGAACATTGACGCTGCGTTATGAAGGCTATAAAGTGGTGTTACCGCTCGTCCTACAGCACGAACCAAAAACGGATGAGTGATGAAAAATAAACAAATAAACGCACAGCCAGCTGGGTTACTCAATTGTGCACACCTGCCTCGTACATACGGCATCATGTCACCTAGGACTTTCTATACGCCTCCTCCTCTTCACTTCAAAGTTGAAATACTGCGTAATTGAGGTTATTCGCATAGAAACCTCCGTTTCCATGCTTCTCCCTTCTTCAACTAACGTTAACGTTAAAGAGTGACAGCAGCATCCTATTGGATGCAGTGACGTAGTGAAGGAAGAACTATAGCACTTTGTCACCGCACACTCCACATGATAGGGAACAAGCGTTGGTTCGAGGCCATCACTGAGAGCTTGGTGCTCTGCCCATTTTCGATGCTGCGATGAACAACGGCCGCTTCCACTGACTCTACGATCGATTTTTTAACTAAGCCGAGGTCATGAAAGCTCTCTGTCCTCACATCTCCTTCAGCTACTGGAAGCTATTTGGAAGGTTCTGCAATACTTCGAGACAAGCCCCGCCGCGGTGGTCTAGTGGCTAAGGTACTCGGCTGCTGACCCGCAGGGCGCGGGTTCGAATCCCGGCTGCGGCGGCTGCATTTCCGGTGGAGGCGGAAATGTTGTAGGCCCGTGTGCTCAGATTTGGGTGCACGTTAAAGAACCCCAGGTGGTCGAAATTTCCGGAGCCCTCCACTACGGCGTCTCTCATAATCATATAGTGGTTTTGGGACGTTAAACCCCACATATCAATCAATCGAGACAAGGGAGTATACAGTCAACCTTGGAACCACCCCCACACGTTTACGTATGGTTTACGTGCCTTCGTTCCGTAGACAATCTTCAGTCAGCCTCGACAAATCAGCGCGCAGCATCGCATGGTCAAGGATCCTGCTGACCAGTCAAGAGCGAGATCTGGTCTCGGCTTCAAGAGTATAGAGAGAAGAGCTCGCTAACTGTAAGCCGTGAACTCTTCGGTAAAGCTTATTAGAAGATGACATCATGCGGAAGGTTGCGAAAGGTTATATACTTCCTCTGGTTGGTTGTTTCAGTTTCTTAACGAGAGCCATATTTAGTTAAATCAAATTTTTATCATAGTCAAAAGTTGCCGATGACGACAGGACGAAGCATCGAATACCCGTATGTTCCCATCTTAACCAGAACGTTAGCGATCGGCTATGCTTACGCTAGTGGGGGTTCCTACGCTGAAAATCGCTACTTGAGTGTTCTTATAGACGTCGACACCGGCCCCGACGATGCCATGGCGATCGCGCTGGCCGCGAATCTACCCAATGTGTGCGTCGGAGCTGTTACCGTCGCCGGAGAGAACGTGAACGCGTCCACTGCTTACACGAACACGCTGGGAGTGCGGAGCGTTTTAAACCGGACGAACGTAAGTTGTTCAGAACATCGTTTATGACCTTAGAAAACGAGAAGCAGTGACAACAGGAGAAGACAGAGATGGGCTTTGTCTTTTTATCTGTCTTGTCCCGCTATTCGCCACGTTTCTCGTTTACTACGGAGATGTATCTACTGGCCAAAATAAGCCAGTGTCGTTTATGGCGTAGGGCACCAGAAGAACCAACATTATGACAGAATGACTTGCAAAATACTCCCCATGTTTAGCTGTGGTGGTGACTGTCTTTACACTTTCTTGGCATATTTCTTTGTGCAGCAAACTGGAATTCAAAAGTACTAGCTCAACTCGTTCATCCTCTATAGACATACATTGGACTATGGGTTGCTCAAATTTCCTGTGTACATCCCATTTATGACTATGTCTATTTGATTAAGGTACTTACAGTTAGAAGTATTAGAGAGAGAGAGAGAAAGAATGTAGGAAAGGTAGGGAGGTTAACTAGAGTATTAGCTAGTACCTTTACTAATCACGACAATAGTACTCTATTTTTTTTACTGTGGCCGTATCTGAGCACGTAATTATAGAAGCTCGCCACTCGCCAATTTATTCAATACCCTACATAATAAGTGTAATGTTATAATGCCGAGAAATGTAAGGGTGTGAAACAATTTTGCCAGATGTTCAGCATCTCACGACGGGATCATGAGGGGCATTAGCTAACAGATGTAAGATGCAGTTAAAAGCTTTTCAAGAAGGAAAGTGATCAGGAACATGGCTCGTACGTGGACAGAATCATGCAGTCCAAGGCCTTCGCAAATCTTAGTCGTTTGCAGAAAGTACATAAAGCTTTCACAGCCATCTGGGCGAATCCTGTCTGCATGCTTTTTGGATGGTCAGTTAATTTCCCAACTGTTTTGGTCTCTCTATGTAAAAACAGGAGGATACAGGCAAAATAGATTATGCCCTCCTAGCAGCTGCAGACACCACATGCAGAGTGGTCAAACATTGTAATTAGTGCGGAATGAGGGTTTGTGAAAGCGGCTTCAGGCCACAACTGAAATAGAAGAGAGGGCGCTTGACGGTGTAGTTCTGGCTGACATTTCTGGCTCCCGTACTCTAGAGACCGAACGAAAATAACTTTACTAGAGATACAAAACAACAAAACAGTGACTACTCACAGCAGGTGAGAATTCGGATGATGCGCCCCATGCTCTTGGGCACCCTGCAAATGATGCTCATGGAGTCGCGACAGAAGAAGCGGAAGCAAATGGAAATTACTGATTGCAATTACTTTTAATGCGTTATTCGCGCTATGAAAATAAGCGTGTTTTGGAGCAAAAGCAGCCTGATATGTTGTGACATTAAGGCTCATTGATCAGCTAAATGCACGTAGGCGCCTGTTTCTGGTGTACCACGGACTGATCAATTGATCCTGTTCGTTGTTAAAGCTTCATGGAATTAATTTTCGAAACCACCTTCCAAAAGCATGTAGCAGCGGGTAATGAGTCTAAGGATGGTGGCTTCTTTTAGGTCTGTCAGGGAAGTGTGATGCGACGACCATTCATTCACGAGCCCGCCCGTTTATTTGAACTCCACTTAATTCGAACAATTTTTGAGTCCTTCACTGTACTCATAAATAATTGAGGTCAAACGCCCTGTCGTTTATACTGCCCTAGAGTGTGTCGGTGTAACATGACGAACGTATGGACGAAGCACGTACGTATCCTGACATAGAATATGAAAAAAAAAAGTTTTTTTAATGACACACATAATTCGCCAACTTCCAAGCGAACTTCCGAATGTTTTATAGCCTTATAGGGAATTTTGCTGTATACGTTTTATAGCACCGTGAAAGCGCGGTACATATTCGCTGATAAAACAGTGTCCTTGTTCATGTGGATAGGGTGCCCTGGGGGGGGGGGGGGGGAAGAGGGTGCACGATGTTCATTTAATGGAGTTAGAATGCTGTGAACATGTTTTTTAATACATGTTTTTTGAGCCCTCTTTGTCAGGTTCAGCTTAACCCGAATTCGTGCCCCTATTATTGACGCAATCTTTCCACTGAGCATCATCCAGCCCCCCTAAGACACACGCTCAGTCTGGAGAAGATCTTGGGAGCGTGGCCTTCAAGTACTTCAGCCCAGAAAGCCACACGAGCCCCTCTACAACTCTTGAAAGCAACATCACTGTGCGACTGCCTGTGAAACCTGAAGTGTGTGCGTGGTGTGTGTGTCATGTGCAATGTGTATCTCCTCCTCTTCCTCCATTCTCTTCTCCCCCGAGTAGGGTAGGAAACTGAACTGAGTCTAGTTAACTTCCCTACCTTTTTTATATTTTTCTTCTTTCTCTCTTTCACTTATCGTCCACACTTTTCTTAGCACAGCCCTTATTGATTTACTTTTCCAACGAGCCTCGCCCGTGTTAGCGTGGAGCAGCGTTTTTTTTTTTTTTTTTTTTACCGAGTCCCACTCCCGCGACGCCGCAAGAACCAGTTACCAACGCTATGCCAACGGACGAGGATGCCTCGACTGAAAACTGCGAAGGTCATGTGTTCAATCCCAATGGCCTTGGTCGGGATTGAGAAGACAAGGCCCCGTGTTTGGTGTGATGTCAGTGCACATTTAAGAACCGCATGTGATCGAAATTTCCGAGCCCTCTACTACGGCGTCACTCATAATCATATCGTGGTTTTGGGTCGTGAAACCCCACATATTATTATTATTGTTGTTATTATTATTATTATTATTATTATTATTATTATTATTATTATTATTATTATTATTATTATTATTATTATTATTATTAGTATTACTGATGATCAACGGCTTTGCTTTTAAAAGAAGTAGTACCACATTCTGATGAACATGGCTCCTCTGCAGATATCGGTCTACAGGTGCGCAGACCAACCAATCGCAAACCATTGGAACTCCATCAGCGGCTATTATGCAAGCGGCTACACGAGCGAGCCACAAGGACATGCATACCTGGAGATCGTGGATCTCGTCAAGAAAAGCCGACTGCAAACGCTGATACTGTTGGCCCCTTTGACAAACGTGGCGACAGCGCTGCTCGTTGAGCCGACGTTCCTGAACGACGTCGAGCACGTCTACGTTATGGGAGGTAACCTTCATGGTGAGAGGTCGTCAGTGTTCTTATTTTACTTCACCAAGTCTGATAATAGAACTCTTCAAAAAGGGCTCAGCATCACTGTCCCTGCATGGTCGGGAAACGTACGCTACCAGTAGAGCAGGCTACCGGTAGAGCATCGGTAGAGCAGGCTCCCGAGAACAGGTGAGCCAAACATGACGCAGCACACATGCTGTAATTTATCGTCATTTCTCAGTCGTCTAGAAATCGCTCGCTATTCTCTCGACTAATGACGTCATACACCCAAATGACCATGCCATAAGCCCAAGGTAAAAGTAGCTGGATGTGGGTGAGTTAGTGTAGCAAACTAGAAAGTTAAATGTTGCGCAAAACGCACGTGGACACAAATGTTATAACTTAAAACTCTCCTGCTACAGTTATTTACAGTTATAGAGAAGAGATAACCTCTTCTGTAAAACACCTGTTACAAGTATTCCTTCTCTCCTGGTATTTTGGCCCCGCCGCGGTGGTCTAGTGGCTAAGGTACTCGGCTGCTGACCCGCAGGTCGCGGATTCGTATCCCGGCTGCGGTGGCTGCATTTCCTATGGAAGCGGAAATGTTATAGGCCCGTGTGCTCAGATTTGGGTGCACGTTAAAGAACCCCAGGTGGTCAAAATTTCCGGAGCCCTCCACTACGGCGTCTCCCATAATCATATGGTGGTTTTGGGACGTTAAATCCCACAAATCAATCATCATCCTCGCATTTTGTGCAAAACGTTTCACTTTCTGGTAAGCCCAAAGTCCCCAACAAATGCCCGATTTGAGCAGCGTGAGCTGCATATTTTGTGCGGCAGCCACGAGATGCTGCGATGTGCCTGCGCTGCTGCTCGCGAACATGCTGAGAGAAAGCCGTGCGTTCGGAAAAAAAAAAAGTAGTGTTCAAATGACACAGTAGTCTCCACCGTTTTCAACTGTCCTACCTGATTATAAAGTTACTGTAGCTTGAATCGTAACGCTTCTGCAACAATACGAAGTGGAATGATAAGATACGTAAAGTTGCTGGCTGAAACACCGTGCGGCAGCGGTTTGATGAGCCAGAACTTTGTTTCGCGCAGGCAAAGGAAACACTCTGCCAAGAGCCGAGTTCAACTTTTTCCCAGAACCAGAAGCTGCTAAGGTTTTCCTCGAGAGGGCTAAGAGTCCTGTCACCATCGTTCCTTGGGAGACTTGCCTCCAAGCCAAAGTGCCATGGGTTTGTGGCACAACTCCTTCCGCTCCCCCCCCCCCCCCATCATTTTCCCACAAAAAAAAAATTGACCGCGTATCCGAGCGCTTACTGCAAAAAACGTCGAAACACGATAGTTTTCTGCCTCAAGAGAGAGAATAAAACGTTTATTTGACGTTTTGCATGAAAATATTGGTAGGTGCTGCGTGAGATATGGCGCCATCTGGTGGCACCGTGAAGAAACGAAAGTTTTTTTTTTTTTTAACGAAGAGCTACTGATAGGTGGCAGAACCGTGTCGTTTTAGTGAAAACAGACGTCAGACTCTGCCCAGGCGGCGCTGCAAAAAACGCCGCCACCAGCGCCCTCATCAGCACGCTGGCCGTAACAGGGTAGTGCAAAGAGAGCCATCCGCAAGTGAACGTGCATATAGGCCCTCCTCTTTTGTTTGTGTTGTGGCGCGGTTTTCTGAAAACCAAAGACCTGCAGGCTTTTTCTGTCAATCCAACCTCGCTTCAGAAACGTGGAAGCTCATCAAAGTGAAATGCCGGTACAATGAAATATGTTTTAGTTACTTAGGCGTCAAGTGGGCGTCGCATGACATCGAGTTCAAGGCAGGCACTCCGACGTGCGTTCTGTAACGCCCAAATGAGAGAAATTCGGGCATGCACGTGATGCAAAAGCGATGAAGTTCATACGCGAGCAGTGTATTTCATGATCAGTGGTACGAAGCTCGCTTTATCCGGAACGAATAGCACCGGCGATTTGCTCCTTTGCAGTTGCATCCTCCATCCATCTCTCGCTTCCTGTGCCTTGAATTGTTTTATTACGCATCCTAGAATGCTCTGTTGATGGTTGTCTTCGGTTTGTATATACTGCAAATGGGATACACGCGTGTCCATTTTCTCGGTGTACAACGAAAGGCGAAACCGAGAATTCCGAGGAAGCTCCGGCAATCGCGGCGGCCACAGGCAAGCAAAACCTGATTGTGACCGCGGCCCACATTTTGTGATTTACCTGTGTAACGCACGTGTCTGCATTTGCTAGTTAAAGCGGGCAATTGTGAGCCTTCAAGGCCTATACGTGCGCGATGCTGTGTGGTGGTGACCACTTCAGATTATCGGGGGTCGCGTTGTGTGCGATGTTCATCGTACGCGTCACCAGTCTATATACTGTTGCACGACGCGCACCGTGGTCAGGGGCTCTGCAGAGCTTCTTCTTCAAGGTTACCAGTTCTTAATCAAGGCTTCTTGAAACAGTAACAGGAGACCTACATTATCACAGTTTCTCATGGGTCCGGCTGTGGTGAACGCGAGTAAGTTGCTTACACAACACGCTCGAAACGGCCTGTATCCAGCGCTCTCGCCATTTTGCTTCGCGAAAGCTACAGAAATCGGCAAAAACGAAGTACTTTACGCCCGTGTCAATTCACAAAGCAACCGTATATAGCGTCGACTGAGGCCTTTCTCCATAAACGCGGAGCTGTTGAGCCTGCTCTTGTTTTCGGCGTCGTTCAGGCGAGCGATAACCAGCAAGCACTTCATCGCGGTTCGGTGATGCCCCGGACTAGCGGAGAGAAATTCGCAGCTCTTTTTCTCAGTGTTAAATGGCCAAACACACCTAAGTTAACGCAATTGTTGTCTCGCACACGCTGGTTGCACCTAGTTGTGCAGCGCATTGTGCAAAAGAATCAGGTTTTGCGCTACCCAAAACTGCTCAAACAGGTGACGCTACGTGTCTAAAAAACCCCAAAGTCTGACGTCTATCGTAAGAAACACCCACTTTTTGTTCAAAGCGTGTCAATGTGAGCGCAGTGAAATAAAAACTGTGCTCTCTATATTTACGCATATATGCATTTTTAAAATAAAAAAACACACTACCCAGCACTTACGTATCGATTTTTCACCTCAAATATGCGTAATATTCGCTTTTTGATTGACTATGGTCACAATTAGTATGAACGCAGCCACCAGATCGAGATGGTTAAGCAGAGGGTTAAACTTTCGCCGGGTGGTTAATCATTAGATAGGAAGACCAACAGAAAGGCAGAAAGACCAAGATTGCTGGGTGGAAGTTTCCCAAGAAAGCCTATCATCCTAAATAATATTTCACTCCGACAGGACACTCTGTTTCATGCATAATATGCACCCAAGTTCTGCGGTAAATCTGCCACATGTAGAAGATGTTGCGTAAGGAGGCATTTTCTGTAATCTGAAGTTGGAAGAGTAATTTGGGTACGCTTGTCTCAAGAAGTAAACTTCGGCACTTCGAGATTAACAGCCTTTATATCTTTCTTTCGGCGAATGATTTAAAACTGTAAGAGCACATTCACGGGGCCGCCACGCTTGCACTACATTTTGTGCGAAAGGAGCAAATAAAATAGTATGGGAACCCTGACTTTACCGACTTAAAACAGTGTAATGGTAGTCATCCTAGCGAGGATTAAAAAAAAAAACTGTCGAAAACAGGTATCTTAGCTCTACAGGCATCCCTGTATCGACCATCCGATATGCCATTGCCCTCGATTTGCCTCTGAAAGACAGAAGCTTTCGGACGCATTGCGACAATTGGACGATCGGCCACTCTCTGTGCAGATGCTACTGGAACACCGTCATCGCCTTTCGTCGGCTCAAAAAGCAGTCAAAGCTGCTTTGTGCTTTTTGAGGACTACAGGCCGACGTGACCACCTTTAACTTTTGTGTAGTGCCACCGCTGCATACGCGCCAGCCGATTGACTGACAATCCTCCTTTTCTCTCTCTCTCTTTCTCTTCTCTTTCCTCTCTCTTTCTCATCTTTATGCCCCCTTCCTGTTCCCCCAGCGTAGGGTAGCAAACCGGGCATGTGCCTGGTTAACCTCCCTGCCTTCCCTCTTGTTGTTTATCCCCCCCCCCCCCCCTTATTCGAAGACGTTTCGTCACTTCAAAGTTCAGCTAAACATTTGCATTGTTTGAATTACAATGCAAACGTAACGCACTGTCACGCTCGTGCAGTACACGTACTGCAGTGTCACCAGCAACGGTAGACTCCAGGAGTTCCTGCGGAACGCGACGGCCGACCCGTACTGCACCGGTGTAGAATACGACCGTAGAGGTGGCGTCTATGTCGGCGACTTCCTCGCACTTCTGGCTGCAGTTCTTCCCGAGAGCGTCTCAAAGACCCTCGTGCACCACGTAGACATAGAGTTGGCCGGCGTCTACACCAGGGGTCAACTGGTCCATGCCTGGGCATACCGGATGCTTCCGCACGTCAAGCGAAACGTCACTATCGTTGAGCGTTTAGATGTTGGTGTCGTCGCAAAGTACTTTAGAGACACAATTAACCCGCCCGAACGAAGATATTTACCCATATAGTCAAACAGAGAGTGACCGTCTATCTTATGAGGCTATGCTAACTCTGTGCGTTGATATCTCGCCTTCGGAAGAGGTGACACCGCAAAGCAACATTCTAGAGGAGCAACGCCGGAAGCGCAGGACTACAGTACCACTTCACAACGAACTGAACAAGCAATGAGTGCCAGACTTGTTGCTTACAGTGTACAGATATCCTCATTTACATAAATTACAGGCAATATGTCCAAACAAATACAAGGACGTATGTCTCTAATGCGAAGGCACTAGGTACATACGTCCGCTATACCACATTTGACCCGTAAGAATAGCCAGACTTACCGCTATAATTCATCGTAATATATCTACAGAGTTAAGTGGAATTATGTCCCTGGTGCGGAGGCACCCCAACACTGTACCGCATGTAACGTGTAACGGAAAGAGTAGTGTAGAGGTCGACTCTGGCCGCACATAATAAATATGAAAGTGGCCGAGGCAGGCACGACTTGCATATCTGTCTCTGAGAAGCCAGCAGGTGACCCCGGGCTAGGCCTTGCGAGCCATTGTGGCCAGCGGGGCCACCAAAAGACTGGCCTGGTCGCGGTAATCTACCTAGTGTTTTGTTTTATTATAGTTTGTTATCTCTCTTTTTCTGTGCGGTGGCATGCGTTGATAATGCCGTGCGTCCTTTGGTTATCTCACTGGCCTTGGACGTGACGCGGTTTGGCTATCTCGTCCAGCAATGTGAGCGGATAGCGGACACTCATCAAAAGTGACGAGAAAAGCCATTTTATGGAAGAGATTATTTATGCTCGCGCATCCACGCTCAGAGCAAGCACACATACCCCCGTATTCACAAACGCCCCTTAACTCGACTTTCACCCTTCACTTGACCGAGCTGAGCACTGCGCCGCTGCTTGGCCGTAAATGACGCTGCGATACCCAAGAATCGCACCAAATTATCACTGATACGCAGTGACTTGCCCTGCCTAGAAATGGCGCTCCCATCGGCTTTCGCAAATGAAGGTGGATCGTTGAGTGAAGGGCCGTTCTAGAATACGGGGGATAGTATTGACCTCAGCTATCATCTCAGCGCGTTCGGCCATTTTCAGGCCTGCTCACTACCACCGTGACGTCACTCCTTTTGACCGAGCGAGAGCACGTACGGGAGGCTGTGAATTCATTACCACCATCGCCTCCCGTTAAATGATAAATCGTTCGCGGCGAGCTTTACATGCTTAGCAGCTTTATTTTGCCTTTCGCGTTGAAAAAAAAAGCGCTGGTTTAAGTGGTGCATTACGCTTGAAAGCGCGTGGTGATTTATCTGAGAGACATTTCTTCCGCACAAAAGTCAGAAATATTGTGCGCTATCGAACGGGTGGTCGATCTATAAGAGCGAAATTTGATGGCCCAACACGGTGACGAAATACATTAAATTTGCAAGGTTTCTGCCGATTCAATTGAAGTTTTTCGAACATCTGTCTTCATAGACAGGTAATTATTGAGGAGAGTCTGTGCTCCTGCCACAAGTATAACATTCAGCACAATATCAGGGTGATGACCATCGCAAGGGAAAACAATCTTTCGTTTCGCAAAAATATCTTGTGACCGATCCAAGGAACGGCATTTCCTCTTTTGCTCTGGCCCCTCTCGCACTAATGCGTAGTCGCTCGTATGACTTAGGGCCTGCGGAAAGTGTTAGTACTGGGTCTAGACCTCCAGATTAAACCATGTAGCCCCCGTGGGCGCATCCACTGCAGTGCCAGTTCTTGCATCGGTATACTTGGTGGTGGTTATTAAATATTCTAGTCTTAAAGTAGAGCTCATACGCCTGAAAACAATTTAAGAAAGCGCTTTACCGTATGTGTCTACAGGCATATGCATTTCACGGAAACATAATAGGCTAAGATGTTGGCGAGACTGGCGCAAAATATGCTGCAATTGAATGGTTGGAACACCGGCGGGAAAATACTATGCACAAAAACGATGCACTAAGCAATGTAACAGTATTCCTTCCTGTTTTTCCCAACCAAGTGAACGGAGATAATACAAGAAGTCCGCGGTGCTATAATCGCCGATAGCGAAACGTTTACAAGCCCTGAGGGAAAACGCATCTTGATTGATATGTGGGGTTTAACGTCCCAAAACCACCATATGATTATGAGAGACGCCGTAGTGAAGGGCTCCGGAAATTTCGACCACCTGGGGTTCTTTAACGTGCACCCAAATCTGAGAACACGGGCCTACAACATTTCCGCCTCCATCGGAAATGCAGCCGCCGCAGCCGGGATTCGAACCCGCGACCTGCGGGTCAGCAGCCGAGTAAAACGCATCTTCTGAAAATGTACTACCTCGCGCGTTTATTATTTTAATACACAGGGCTTACCTTAACAAGTCAGAAGCACACGCGACGCCTTCATTTTAGAGCGCGAACGGAACATGTTGGAGATGATGCCACTTGAATGACTTGGAAATATATAGTACGGACACACGTACCTTCGGGTTACGAAGAAAACGGTCGTCTATGTCAGTTCGACGAACGACACGAGCCCATTTCGTTCATCGGTTGACCTTAGGAAACAAGAACACCCGAAACTTTGGCCCATCAGACACAACAATTTGCCACTCAGTATCGCCTAACCGGTGGGATGTGCAGTCACACATCCAACATGGCGAATACCCAGTGCACAAAGCGCATCACATATCCACACTTAACACGGACACAGCAAAAAAAAACGGTCTTCTCGAATCACCAACAAGCACACCAGCACGCCACAAAAACTTTCGTCAGGCTTGGCAATCGATGTCTGTCGAGCGACGAGAGCAAGCGTATGCACGTTTGTGCAGCGAAACACGATGGTTTAAAGAGAATGACGTTAAAGCCCATGGCAGAAACACTGAGCAGGCCTAATTAGTCCGGCACTAGGTACTGTGGACTTGGTTACGTGATAACTGACCACAGCAAACATGCGATAAAGACAGGCCGGGCATTATCGCGGTCATCCGTTCTTATGATCAGCAGCCTCTCACCAGATATGGCTGTCCCCTGCAAGTGATGAAAATTCCGGTCTATGTGCTTGCGATAAGAACCTGTATGAGAAAATCAGAATGTGCATGCGCGTGTGTTTGTGAATCTCAATCAGTAGGCTATGTATAAACAGTTGATCGATTGATTGATATGTGGGGTTTAACGTCCCAAAACCACTATATGATTATGAGAGACGCGGTAGCAGAGGGCTCCGGGAATTTCGACCACGTGGGGTTCTTTATGGTGCATTCAGACGACGGACCGAATCCGGATTTGTCCTGGACGCGGACAGCTAATCCGCGGATGGTCCGCCAGCAGGCGCATCCACACGACGGACGGTGTCCTAGGGGAAAACAGCCGGATTACCCTCGACAGCAGATTCGGCGCTCACCTGCGCCCGCTGGCAGCAGACCGGTTTGAGAGTATTCAACATGGATGCCCGCAAGAAGCGAAGCTTGGCTGCGATGTCTGTCGTGTTGTGACAAATGAACGAGTAGTGTTATTCTTTCAGGAGAAAGGGGAGTTGCTAGCAGGATATTCTTTCAACTACATTATTCCCCACTTGTAGAACTTCTAAACGTGTCTCCCAACTTTTTTTTAGAAGCGGCACGTCTCCGATTGCAGAAGTTGGAATATTTCACCACCATGACGGCTAAGAATCTTGCGTGTTAAGCGACGGCGGCGACATTTCCCGAACCACCAAAAGTGATTTCTGCATATTTAATCACCCGAGAAGAAAGTCTCCGGAAACTAAGTAAACAATGCTCAAGCGTAGATGATGCCGACCAGTCATGCAGCTGTCCGCGAGCCATGGAGGACATGCCGCGAGCAGACGAAAAGTGTACTGGTTGCCACCGACCCCAAGCTATTCCGCTGAAGTACCGGCTCTCCCCCGCCAGAATCCCGATGTGAGAAACAGGTTGGGTTCATCCGCCCGCGAGCCACAAGGACGAGTCGCGGACGAGGGGAATCGCTGATGTGAGGTCACGTGACGCGCCGTCCGTCCCGCCACATCGGGATTCGATCCGTCGTCTGAATGCACCATTAACGTGCACCCAAATCTGAGCACACATGCCTACAACGTTTCCGCCTCCATCGGAAATGCAGCCGCCGCAGCCGGGATGCGATCCCGCGACCTGCGGGTCAGCAGCCGAGTACCTTAGCCAGTAGACCACCGCGGCGGGGCTATGTACCAACTGTAGCGAAGACCAGAGTTTTTTTTTCTTTTTTTTTACTACGCGCCACTTGCCAGCTTGGCCTCACGCTCTGAGAATAGTTGAGAGGCAACATAAACAATTGAGTGGACTGAGAAATTGGTGCGACAGATGCAAGCAGGGCAGCGCCGCCCTTGCAGGTCACAACAAAAAAGCGACATACTCTGCTGCCAGTTTTATTGCACGTAGGCTCCTAGGTCGGCAGACTTTAATAGGCCTCCAAATTACAGGTGATATTTTGTCGCTCATTAACGCTGGCGTGCGTCAAATGTTCAACACGCGTATCGGGGTTGACGTGCACCCAAATCTAAATACGCGGGATTCAGGTATTTTAGCCTCCATCGAAAATATAACCGCCGCGACCATTCAGCCATTTAAAGAAGTGGTATAATGGCTGAATGTAAAGTGCTCAAGTAGTGGGAAAAATTGAATCGACTCAGAAAATATAGAATACGCAATCTACTTGCATCAATTACTTCTACTTAATCTTCTACTTCTACGTAATCTACTTGCATCAATAATCTACTTGCATCAATTAAGTGATCTTACTAAACTATTTTTTGCTGAATGAACATAAACGAGAATAATTTTTCTTTCTCCTCTTCTTATACGTCAGCAGAGCTAAGTAAATCACATCTATTGCGCTGTTATAAGCCTTATGATATGCACTGCTTGAGTTTGAACAACATTCTCTATGACTTAAACTTATTATTGATCACTTGCCTACCACCGCTAGTCTTTTTATTTTCTCGTCACGCATCGGTAAACTTGCATCGTAGACCACCGATTTCCCAAGCAAGCCACGTGGTCCATCATGATTTTGGTTGAAATTCATAAAAGTGGTTTAACAATCATCATCACAAACAACAAGAATCCACGCACGCACGCGCAGGCGCGTTCACTTGTCTCGCAGAAAGACACAGAAGAAGGCTACCATCCTCGACTTTGGCTACGTTTCCTCAACGGCCTGCTTGAAGCACTGAAATCCCTGGTATTGTCCCGTTACCGCCGACACTTGGTGGACGACGTCTAGTCCAGACTTCAAGATGGCGCAGACCACCAAGGCCAGCCACTCCTTGTTCACCACTTACTCGGACAGCAGCTCTGATTCCGGCAGCTCAGATTCGTCGGACTTGACTAGCTCTACGGCCCCTGCGAAAGACACCACCGCGATAGCCGGTGGTATTGTCAAGCGCAAGACCTCTCGCTCCAAGTCCCTGAAGTCGCCGAACCTCCCGGAACAATCAAGGACGATCGAAGACCTGCTGCAGTTTACGCGAGTCTCGAGCTCGGCCATCATCCCCACCGACTACCCCATCCTGGTCGCGCCACCCGAGGACATGCGACGTCTCATGGGCGTACCCCGACGACGTCGCTTGACGGCCGTCGAAGCTCGACGCCACAGGCGCAACGAGCTGGGACGTCTGCGCGCCAGCGTCTCTCAGACGTGGTTCCTCTGCCTCCTGGTTCTCGCCGCTCTGTCCGTTCCCGCGGGCCTCGTCATCGCGCCATTCATCCCGTTTGGGGACTCGAGGTCGACCACGGCGTCCTATCCGGGTGGCTGGACGCTGCCGTTTACGGGCGACCCGTGGGCCAACGTGTCGCGCGATTGCCTGCGCCCAGTGAGGCTTAACGACGACATCAGGCAGCTCAACATTCACAATATCCCCGTGCGCGCCGTCTCGACGCACAGGGGCGATCTGATCTGCGTGTTCAACAACTCGCGCTTCCGCAAGGCCCAGCGGTACGACTTCGTGCCGGAGATCATGCCGCTGTCGCTGTGCAACAGCCTCCTCTACTGGTCGGTGGCCGTCGTCGACGGCGTCGTGCGCAACCGGGTACCCGAGTTCGACGTCCACTACGGCGTCTACAGGCTTCCCGAGCTCGTGCGGCGATTGGCCACGGGCGGTTCCCTGCCCCCGCTGCTCATCGGTGTGGGTGGACATCGAGAGGACAGTGCGCACTTGTCCAGGGTGGGTCGCGATTCGGTCGTGCAGAGCAAGTTCGGGGCGAGCCTGCTGCGTTTCAGCGACAAGCACGGCATCGGGGGCGCCGTGATTGATTGGAAGGTAATCACTCAACCCCTTCAAGAATTCGCATCTTGAAGTCAATATCATATAGCATGACATTGGATATTCCAGAGACTTTACAGAACCGATGTCACCGTATTGCGACGCCGGCTTCAGTGATGAAACAAAAAAAAAATCAACTGAATATATTTCGTTTAGCTGTTGGTGTGAGGACATGTAAGCAATTACATTCATTGAAACAGGGTGACTTTTTTTCTCTACTTGTTCCTCACGACATTAATTTTAATCCGTAACACTGAAAAACGCTTCGTAGATATTGTAGTGGAACAAAGAGCGACAAAATGTTGCAGTGCATTATTTTGTTTGTGTAATGATATAATGTATGAACAGCCTAAATGACGGGAAATAAATAAGAAGTGTGACAGGACTGTGCAACAGATTACAAACTTCATAATCAGTCACAACGTACTTTTACAAGCGCCACGAAATCCCCACCGGCGCTGGTGTCAACCTTCTGTGGAGCTTTTCTTGATTCTCCAATATTCACGTCACTAGAGGTAGAAAAGCTCTTACATCGCTCGGGGGCTCTCTTTTTCATGAAAGACGTAGTTTTTGAGCGATTGGCACGTAGAAGATGCTACTTCGGTAGCCTTCATTTCTTCGAGTTAAATCCTTTTAGCCTCTTATCCGCATTGCAGATTTGCTCGCAATGCTGTAAATCCCGTGCGTTAATCAGCTTAAGCTGTCGCATAATAACCCATAAACGAATTTCCAATTCCAACACTTTCAACGTCTCTCGGCCAAGTTGTGGTCGGGCTCAAATGCTCGATGCAGTCGTGAACGAACGAAGCAGTTAGAGTATTTATTTGTTCTGTTCCGATAAATAATTGTGTATGTTTTACGCCTAAAAACGCGACATGATTATGAGAGATAATGGAGGGCTTCGAAAGTTTCGATCACATGGGGCTCTTTAACGAGAACCGAAACTGAGCCCACGGGCCTTTGAGCACTTAAGCTCCATTAGAGTGCGGACACCACGGTTGGGATTCTATCCCGCAACCTTCGGGTCAGAAGTGAAGCATCGCTACTAGACCAAATGAGGCCGGTGTTCTATTCTTTATCGACAATCTCCAAAATTCACTCTGACATGATGGGGAAGAGGGAACGAAGATTAGTCTGGCCCAAGTTGCCACTGTTATTAGCGGGTTATAGTTGTAGCGCACCATACAGCTCGGTGGCACAATACCTCTATAGCAAATGTCGCGCGTTCGAGACCGAGTGAAGCTTAAACCGTCGACACAGGACCTCACCGGTCCGTGCGGCTATCCCGAAGACATCGTGTACCTCGCCCGAGTGATCGCTGCCGTGAAGAGAATAAGCGAGCTCAACTCGGTCGACTACGCGGTCGGCCTCATCATTCCGGCGGAGCCGAGGTTGGCGCGAGCGGTCACTCGAGCCGTGACGCCGCTGAGCACCAGCTTCATCATCTACGAGACGCACAGGCTCCACCTCGACGACGTGGTCACCATGTGCGAATCGGCCACGACCGAAGCGGTCGCCCTGCTCGCCGACATGGCGAGTGTCGCAGCGGCGGCAACGCGCACGACCGCCACGGTACCCAGGCTGTGCGCCACGTTCACGGCCGGTTTGCCGACGTCTCGAGCCTACGAAGTCACACCGCCCGCCATCGTCCCGCACTCTGTGGCCCAGGGAAACATCACCATGACGCCCGGCATTCTTGCCCTGTACGAGTTCTGCGCGCTTACGGCAGTCAGCCCGGTAAGAAATCCCTCCTCGGAGAGGGATTGTTTGCTCCGACGTCATCGCAAATGCCGCCATCATGGGCTTAGTCGCACGCTCACGATGGTGGCATTTGCGACGAATCCTTATTGCCAGTTTTTTGGATTATTGGCGAATAAAGAGCGAGATGTATAGCGCATAAGATGAATTGGGCATTTTGACTAGTCACGGCGTGCTTCCTTAACATCAATGTGCTGCTTATTAGTACAAGTTGACCACTTCAGTGAAGGCACTGCGATGTTCAACGGCTCAGTCCTTGTGCCATGTTTCAAGATTAACGTCCGGAGTATTATTTTGGCTGGATATGAATACAAAAATAAACAAATAGCGCATGCGCATTGACAGTACGGCTTTGTTTTATATATGTGAAAACAGAATATTCCAAGTACCCATGGAATGGATGCACCAAAGCAGCTTATTGCCACCCGACACCCCCCACACACACAAATCACAGCATATCGACGGAGTGAATGATGATGAGTGGGGCGAAGCATGCATCAGCCCGTCCGTGCTTCCGTCCGTCAACGCGACCATCCATGCGTCCATCCGTCCGTGCATCCATCCATATCTCCGTCCGCCTCTTTGTCTATCGGTCCACCCGTCCGTCCGTGCGTACATCTAGTGAACACTCCAAGTACCGCCATCTCGTATATCTCCTGTGGCACGTACCCGCTCCGCGCGTCCATGCATCCGTCCGTCCGTGTGCTGGTCTATCGTCCGTCCGCCCGCCCATGCGTCCATCCATGCGTCCTTCTAGTGAACACTCCAAGTACCACCATCTTCCATCTCGCATCCCGGTAGCTACGTACGACAACAACGGAGGATGGACAGACCCCCACCTTGAAGTGTTCCTCCAACACTTTTTGAGCATGGTCAGAAAACGCTTCTGATCGGTGGTAGAGGCTGCCGACAACATGCAAGCCAAATATTACAGCGCAGCATGCGGCCTGGAATTCACAATAAATTATCAGAAGCAGCTGAAAATTGCTTTCTCTTCTCTCGACAAATAACGGAACAAGCCCAATATTCACTCGTAGTAAGCCCATCTATCAGTCATTGGCTGATATTAACATGGTGCGCAGATCGTTTCAGATTTCGCCGTGGGAGGCCGCTAATTGTCCACACGTGCGCGCGCAATCGCACTGAAAAACACGTGCATTACAAGAAAAAAAAACAAAACAAACACTCAATGTCAGGAGGCGCGCGTGACGTTTTTTGTTTGCCCCTCCCATCCTTCCCTGCTTAGCTTCCAGCGCTTTCGTCAGAACAAGAGAAGAGAGAATGCGATTGCAGCGTGTGACAATTCTTTGTAACTCCGTCCATACTGGACAGATTTTTAAAATTTTGTGGCGTTGATTTTTTTGAGGCAATACGCCTTTTCCAGTGAATTAATTCCATGGTTACTCAAAAAGTTTCAGGGCCGCTTTAAGGGGCTTCGCCCCATAAAAATTTAAATCCGTACTGTATGAGCGGAGTTACAAAGATTTGCCGGGAGCTGTAATTGTATTTTCTCTTCCCTCGTCCCTACGCAGCTGTGCAAGCTCAGCTGGGAGGGATGACACGGGGGCGAAATACGTCACGCACAGATTGTGACTTTGGGCCCTTTTTTTTTCTTTCGAATGCATGGCTTCTCGATTGGATCACACGTGCACACGACCAGGATTTGCGGGCAATTGCACGTCGCACCACCTCTCGTCTGCGACATGAGTGGCCTGCCGTAACTGAAGGGAAAATGGGCGAAAAAAAAATCATATCTAACGGAAAAACCTAGTTATCGAAAACGACACCCGGTTTTAAACAACAGCGACTCACTTGAACAGTCTGGAAAAGTTACAGTGTAGCACTGCAGGCCACCTGGATTCCCACAGAATTTAGCAATGGGAGTATTTAACAATGGGAATACTTAACAATGGGAACCCATGTGTTTCTAAGGGTGGTGTTCAATTGCCCTGGGAAGCCACACACTTCATAGAGCGATACTGCAATTTTACCTATAAATTTGCAAGTGGGACCTATTACATATAGCCCGGAGTAGTTTTCAATAACTAGCTTTTTTTTTCGAAAGATACGATTTTTGTCTCATATTTCCCAATCAGTTATGACAGGCTGCAGTTCCCTTCACCGAGAGATGGCGCCACCTTCAGATGTCCTCAATTCCTGGGAGTGTTGTGAACAGTCACGACCTCCAGCGGCTGCCCCAATAACGACCGAGCGCGCCATGCTCAAATCAGCCACCGGCTGATACACTGAATGGGACGAGTGATTTTTTTCTGTTGTGGCGCCGTTTGTCGAAAATGAAAAAGGAATTTTCAGCTGATTTTCAGAACTATTTGAAAATTCCAGGCCGCGCGCAGCGCTCTAATAGTTGGCTTGCGTGTTGTCGGGAGCCTTCACTATAGTATACCGATCGACAGCGGTTTCTGACCATGCTCAAAAAGTGTTGCAGAGTCTATTACTTAACATGCTAAAAACAACTTATCTACTTTATTTTCTTTCTTGGAACTTGATATGGAGGATCTTAGAATAATTTTATCAGTTTGCAGGCAGTGGGTGAGAATTGCCGCCTAGTTTCTGACCATGCTCAAAAAGTGTTCTAGAGTCTATTACTAAACTTGCTAAAAACAACTTATCTACTTTATTTTCTTTCTTGGAACTTAGTATGGAGGATCTTAAAATAATTTTATCAGATTGCAGGCAGTGGGTGACAATTCCAGCCTACACGCTGTTACTCCTGCACAGGGTTGAAAACGTTAATTGTTGCGGATTTCTACGACGCACAGGTCACCCCGTATCCAAATGCCAGCGACTGCTCCAGCATCACGAATCGACTTGTGGGACAAGCGACGGAAGAGGTGACACTTCCGGACGGCACCATCGTGGCGGCCGGAACGGCCATTCACGACTACTACGCCTTCGTGTCGGTCGGCACCATTCATTCCGAGTTCACCGCCACTTCGGCGGTGGACACCCTGCGCTGCGCGGCGGTGTACGACCTGGACTTTGACCTGTACAGAGGCGGCTGCGTGAACGTGCAGCCGCACTTCGGTATACTGAACATCGAAAGCGGTCTGCGGTGATAACAATTCAGTATACTGAACATCGAAAGCGGTCTGCGGTGATAACAATTCGGTATACTCAACATTGAAAGCCGTTTGCAGTGATAACACTTCGGTATACTGAACATGGAAAGTGGTAACACTTCGGTATACTAAACATCGAAAGCGGTCTGCGGTCATAACACTAGTGCTGACTGGTCGCTGCCGAAAGTATGCTTCTGTGTTTAACGATTATATACGTGGTCATTGCCGAAATATGTATGATTCATCGAGAAACCTTGGCGATAGCGCGTGATTACTCCGAACAAAGGAGCCGATTAGAGAGTGAGAGAATGTGAGGAACAACTTCGACGTCATAAGATTATAGGGTGGCTTAATGGTCTTGTTGGTGTCGCATGTTCATAAAGGTAAGCTCGGTACTGAATTCACGAGGACGGGACAGCGAGAACGCACACAAGCGAAATGATCAACAGTGATCTATCGGAAACCGGATCACAAAATGTATACATGAAAAGACAAACCCTCAACCCGGTGCGTAAATGTGGTGGCATGAAGAAATGACAATTCTTTCCCGGAAAATGATGAAGATGGCCGCACTAACACGTCGCAATCACGTGGCTTCATCTTTATGCACGCGGATAACCGAGCACTTGTGTAACGCTCACTCGTGTGCACGTGTGTTGTCTCTGTTCCGTTCTCGTCAATTCGCACTCACCTTTATGAGCAAGTAATAAGCTTGCTGCATTTCAAATCCCAATGACAGAGTAACAACTATTACACGCTTCATCGTTTTCTCCATATACCCGCTATGATCTCGGCTATGAGTAGTGGTATTTAAATACTTACTCTGGGAGTTTTGATTCCCGAAACCACGAAATGTTTAGGAGTAACGCCGTATAGTGAAGGGTCGTGAAGAATGCGATTATATCCCGCGTCGTATTATAGGGAACCATTCATTAGCACATATCCAACTGACAACAACCAAGGGGCATATTTAAAGTGACCCTTGTATTTTTTTTTTAGATTTTTTAGTGGACCAGTTGGACTTTGGCACTATGGCTCTTTCTGTCTGTCTAGGCACCTACGTTCGGGCGCTACCATGGCCATCTCCTTCGTATATATACTAAAAGTGCAAGGACGTGAATACAGAAAGAACACGATTCACAGGTCAGGACATGAAGGAGCAGCGTTGTTTATAAGTTAAGTAGGATGAAACACGAGCAAAGCGTCGTCATTTCTGTAGAATGCAAAACTAGGTCGCATATAACATATTTAAGCCTTGTAAATCTTACCATGAATAAAATGGTTCGTGCATACGACCCAGGATGAATAACGCCGAATACGTGTAGCCGAATAATAAGCGTTATAGGCTTACACATTCAAAGTGGCTCAGCGTTGACAACGTGACGACGAAACTTCAGCCGGGATCACGCGGCAAGGCGATTCGGCTGTCAAAAACTAGCACATTTCTTTTTCAATCCTATCGTCTTTTATGCGATAAGCAGGAATTCTTAGTGTTGATATGATCAATTGGAGAAGTGATTGCCTTTGTATATCTCGTACTACAGAGGGTCACACTTAGTTGGGAGATTTAGAATAGCGTGAGCGGCGGTTGCGGGTGTTGCGTTTGCGTATAGGCGCCATGTGTGGTATTCATTTGAAAGAGGAGAGTCCAGAGCACTTATTAAAGATATATGTATTTTCTTTTAGTATGTTAGAATAAAAGAGAAAACGGAATTTGGAAGATGATACCAATGAGAAGAGTAACATGCGATCAATTATTGTTTTTATTGGATATGTGTACACATTTTTCAACCTAGGCAGAGAAAGTATGTGGGCTCAAGTTTTCAGTATGGCGAACGTTTAATGCATATTTACAGTTCGCTTCACATACGTGAATTTTGAAAGAGAGATACTTTGCGCAGAGGCGGTGTTGTACCCAATGAAGTGAGAACTGAGGGGCGACTATAGGGACGGCTTTGTGCTCTCCCATAGTAGAGTACCAAGTACTATAAATCGTTAACCACTTATTCTAAACACCCGTTGATATGCTCTTCGTTACCATTGGGATGGCTCACGGCTCTCCTATAGTTGAGTACCAAGTGCTCGAAATCGTTGAGCACGTCATTCTAAACAGACTTTATTACTTTCCGGCAGATTGCTGGGCTGGGCTCCCACCTAGGAGCTAACGAAGAGACCGTGTCTCCCGGCAGCTTTCTTGGCCTGCTAGATCGCCCAGGGTTGCTTGTCCAGGCCCGAACTGAGAAGCGCAGTCCGCCAACGCGCCCGATGGTCTTCATTAGAGGCCGCGACCCCAAAAATTCTTATTAATGCTGGACATTCCCATAGGATGTGATCAAAATGGGCTCTGGTGGTACAGTACTGGCATAGATTAGAACTATAGACGTCGGGATACGTGTGGTGCATGATGACAGGGTTCGTGTATGTGCGTGTTTGTAGCTGCCACCACTGAACGGACTGGGCCCGGTTTAGCTTGGGGTGAGGCGGATGGTACTCCCACCTTTGCAGTCGATAGTGTGCAGTTATGCCATTAAATTTATTGAGCCGATGGTCCCATTCCCACACCGGCGCAGAAAGGTCCGTTTGGGTGGCCGCTTCATCTGACGTGACTTGGAACTAAGACTTCGAGCCACGTTGTGCGCCACTTCATTCGGACGGGCCTCGGAGTAAATCGCTTCGTTTCTTCTAGGAGTTGTTGTCGAGGGCGCTTCACTCGTCTTCTCATTGTTGCCGGTTCTTTCTGCCCCTGGCGCAACCGCTGCGAGGCGGTTGCAGCGGGCCATCGCCGCCGCGCACTCTTCCCGATCCTAGATCGATTGTACTCGGAGCTGCTCTCTGTTTTGTCGGAGAAGCTCTTGTTCCTCCGTGAAGAGGAATTCCTTCGGCACTGGTCTTGCCCTTTTGTGTCGGTCTGGGACGGACGAGTGAAACTTGTCCTTCGGCCGGCCTGATATTGGTAGGCTGATGTGTCGATGCGATGACGGCAGAAATGACATGCCAGCATGTATATGCGTATTGTACATATTTATTTGTGTTTTATTTGGGCCTCTTGTTTACCTTGCAATTTTCATATGTGTATCTGTCATTTTGTGACACATTTTTGTGTGGCTGTGTTTGTGGGAACTACCGAATATACATGTTCTTTCCACGTCATCTCGTATCCATGTTCATGTAAAGAAGTCTGTTTTGTCATCATCGTTATTGTATGTCTAAGAAGAAAATATTCTGTTGAAATGTTATTGACGTCTGTGACAATGAATTTTTCTAAACACTAGATGCATGCAATTAAGTGACGGTTACGGGACGGCTTTATGCTCTCCCATGGTAGAGATCTAGTACACTAAATCGTTACCCACGTTTTCTAAACACACTCCTTGTTGGTATTTTTTCTGCCGTCGGGACGGCTCACTGCTCTCCCATAGTTGAGTATCAAATCAAATCAGATCAGTTTTATTTACATCCTGAAGATGTAGGTAAACTTGGGCGAAAAGCGAAACAATTCGCTTGAGGAAAGCCCAAGCCCCCATATACAAGGCATACAGTAGAGACGCTCAAGGATAGGATAATACTATCAGTATCAGTACTAGTATGAAGCACTCGAAATTGTTAAACACTCTTTCTAAACGAACATTGCAACTGGGATGGCTTTCTGATCTTCCATAATAGAGTGCCGTGCGCTCTAAATCGTTAAACAGTTTTTCTTAAAAAAAAAAAATCATGGAACGCTGTGCAGTCCTATGGCTTTCAGCTATCCCATAGAAAGAACGAAGTACTCCGAATCATCAAACACTGTTTCCAATCACCATACTACTTTTCTAAACAAGGAGATATGGCCCGTATACTTGCGAGGATGGAACAAGGAAATAAATACAAAGGCCAAAATATCATGAACTTTAAAGACAGCTGCGTGAGTTCCCCATCAATAGCCCTTCTATAGCTAGCCTTCCTATCGGGGGCGAGATAATCACGGTCTCGCTTAGTTAACTGCTCTATAAAGCCTTGCTCCTATCGCTGCGCCTCTTTTCTTTGTTTTTTTTTGTCAGTACGTGCTATTTATTTTCGTGGCGTATGAGCAATAAAACTTCATTTGTCAGTCAGCGTCTGTGTCTGTTTTTCGTTGTTCGGTCCTCGTCAGTACGCGCTCTTTTCGATTCTATATGAACAACCAATTAGCTTGAAATATGTTATACCAGTTCTTTTCTAAACACAAATTAAATTTTGCGTCATGAAATTGGGACCGCTCATTGCTCTCCCGTAGTAGAATACAGCGTATACTTCGAACATTTGTTTTAAAGGATTAAGGCTTTCTCATAGTCCCCTGAACCATTAACAGCTTATTGTAAGCGTGTTCTTGTACTTGTTGCACAGAAGTGGCGCCCAAGTTTTCGTAACACCCTTCGTTGAAATAAAATTTTTCCGAACGCACACGCACCTAAAAAACAGAGACGGCATGCTGCTGTCCCATAACAGTGCTCGCATGTTCATTCTTTTTCCAAGCACGAGTCATACTAAATATGAAAGCAATTACACGGCTCCTTGATAAAAAAAAATAAAACGAAATGCAGCATCACTATCATGAAACCCGAAAAAGTACCGATTCCTCCGAGTCGTGAGGTGCCATTCATCCCCGGAGCATCATCATGAAGTGGTCACGTGATAATTGCCCCTCGTAGTGTTCCCACTACTCCGTCTACCTAGCAGCCGATCACGTTAAGTTTAAGGTAAACGTGTAGGGTCACGACCGCTGGACAAAAGCAAAGAAGAATGACAGCATATCCACGGAGTGAAGGATGGAGAGTGGGGCGAAGCATTCGTCCGTCCATTCGTTCTTGCTTCCGTCCGTCCATGCATCCGTCTGTGTGACCGTCCATGCGTCCATCCACCCGTCCGTGCGTGCGTCTGTTCGTGCGTTCGTCCCTGCGTTCGTCCATGCATCCGCCCCTGCGTCCGTTCATGCCTCCATCCATAGCCTCCTATATTTTTTTGTGCCCGCGCATTAGCGCTAAATACATACGCGCCATCCGTCCCTTATAGTTTTGGCGCTCGCCGCCAGATGCCGCACCGATCCCATAATAACAGCAGACGACGCGGCCTATGCACGCTTGCGTTTATGACGGTCTAGAAACCGTCTACATTGCATTGGATTATGCGTATACGTTAAGAAGTGCGCACACACCAAATTTTTAACACAAGCACTGTATGCAGAATGCAATGTGAGCTTTGTTATTTGATTTCGCGCTCAAAGCTTGAGCACTTTTCGAGACAATGGTTTGACATGAAAATCTTTTGCCAAGTCGTGTTTGTCAGTCACACTCGTCGCGAAGTTCAGAAAAAGTGGGCGGAGAAACTTCACGAGCACAACCTCCAAAAGTTTTTTATGATGTCCCGGGGTCGAGCACTTGAGTTTGTCACGTTTCTGTAGTATTTGCGCGGCGTTGTCAACGGCAGCCTTCAGTGGCTGATTCATCTTTCTCGCTCTTGCGAGGAAAACTTCCGCGTAATTCTTTAGAGAATTTAGAACCATTACGAGCTCAGTTGACGGATACAGGCGTACACCTGGGTGGATATCTCCACATTCAATCAGAACATGCTCCGCCGTTTCCTTATCTTTCCCGCAGCATGTGCATTGTTCTTCTTCTTTACTGAATCTTGCTTTATAACTACGCGTTCTAAGGCAACCCGATCTCGCTTCAAACAGTAAAGCGCTTCCCCTTGAATTATCGTAAAATGCCTCCCTCCTTATTTCATTTTTGCCCTTTCGGTAGTTACTCAAAGCCGGTTTTTTCTCCATAGCTGCCATCCATTCTCTCGTTTTGCGCCTCGGCGCTCCGCCAGGAGCGCTCGCATCCCATAATAGCTCGGGGGACGGCGCTGAGGGACCGACCGCTCGGGCACAAAGTTATAGAGGAGGCTATGCTCCATCCATGCTTCTGTCTGTGTGTCCATTCGTCCATCTATTCAACACCACCATCTCGCATCTTTCCATCATATATTTCCCATATAGAAGCACCGCCATCCAGCGGACATTCCAAGGACTAAACGAGAGGTGGCACACGCACAATTTCTTGCGGCTTGCGCTTCGTGTCTACTTCCCACCTTTAACCACCTGAAGTTCATGGTATATACTAGTTCACTGTATTCATGGCACTGCGGCCCAGCGCTCGCTAAACCTTTCTAAAACTAAAGAGGTTACACCTAGCAAGTATAACGTAGCAACCCTTTCTTGTCAGATAGTGCTCAATGTACATGCCAATGGTTGCTAATGGGGATCGCAGCGTTCGCGTTAACTAAAAGCCGAATGCTCCTGTCTCTCATTCCCCATTAGCAGCTATTGGCATGCACATTGAGCACTATTTTTTTATTGTTCAACAACGCACAAAAGAAATCTCTCACCGGCACCACATTGGAGGTCAAAATGTTATACATGTTACATACTACAACGGCTACGAGGGACGAACGAATGCCGCTTTAAAAAGTTTCGCCCCTAAAACAATGCTCCCCTGGTAAGGTTTCCTCGACATGAGTAATCTTGTCAGCAAGATTCGCAAGCTTGGTGTGCAACATGCGCACTACATTTTGATGCCCTTTAAGTACTTCATGCTTGTTACGGCAGGTTAGACACGTATCGTCTGCAGCTAGTTTAGTCAGGTTGCTATGCCCTTCACACGCAGTGACCAAGCACCGGCGAAGTGCAGGTGGGATGTGTAGTCGTGCGCCCTGCAAGATGGTAGCGCTCTCTCTTGCACTGCGCTGAAGACAACCACGTGGGCTCAAGTTATTTTTAGCAATATTAAGTTTATTGTGATTACTTCCTCGTTATTGCTGCTAATTGTATTATTTAAGTTTTGTTCGTTTGTTTTAACCCGGTTTTGAGCGTTGCTACGGGCCGTGTTATAGGCCTGCATTGAGCACTCGAAAAGCATGACTGCGCCGCATGATATTTACGCCAAGCCGGGACCCTGCTGCGCACTGAACAATAGCTTTTTTTTTTCGTTGAGGTGCCGTGGCATACACCGACTCCTCGAGAGAACTTTCAGCTCGTTCAAGTGATGGTCGATTAAAATTTGTAACCGAATAATCGTTCGTCGGTTTAGCCATTGATCGATTAGTCGCTAGAAGTACGAAGCTCCATGACACAGAGCACTGATCCGGGCCCGGCGATCGGGGTACCGTCGAAGGACGACGTTCCCCGAGTAGCCGACGTTGCCAACGTGCCTTCAACGGCATCACCAGGCCAATCCCAGCGCGTTTTATTCGTCGCCTGCGGCCTGCCGATATCTCTACTCATCGCCGCGGCGATCACCTTCGTCATCGTATACGTGAACAAGATGCGAAAGGACAGTAGCCAACCTTCGGACACGGGCTTCTGCTGCCCAGACGAAGCTCGCGAACTCGTCATGTCTGTCAATAGGAGAACGAGTCCGTGCGTAGACTTCTTCGCCTACGTCTGCTCGAACGTGATCAGCGACGAGCTATCAGTCGAAGCTGCGCTTCAAGCTCAGCTGCAGAAAGCCATCATAACGGGCGTCATACCCAAGGGCGCCCCAATGGGCGAAGCAGGACGCTTCCTGTACACATATACTACCAGACGTGCATACACGCCATGTTACGCCACGAGTCATTCACTGCATCCCTGGCGACTGCCCTGGCTCTCGACGCTGCGGACCTTCTGAGGAAAGCGGACTCTCGTAGCGCCATGATGTTCTGCGTAGCCGCGCAGTTGAAGTATTCCCTGGCATCGGTCGTTCGCGTGACCTACTTCGACCCTACGAAGCTGTATCTACTAGCTAAGCCTATTTGTCCACTGGACGATCGTAATACGGTCGATATAGCCAGCACGGTCGAAGCAGTGCAGGCTATAATAAACACTACGCTAACCCCAAAGCAGGTGGTTGTAATGGCGAAGCAGCTATGCCAGAGCGTTAGCCATGTCCCCGATAAGCTGGCAACGTACAATCTCCGGCAAGGCACCAGTAAGTTCAGCCGAGAGATTTGGAACGTCGATGAATTCGAGGCAGCACTAGAGGCACACGGCTTACTTTTTTTTTATTTTATTTACAAATACTGCTGTCTCACAGTTCGAGACATTGCAGGAGTGGGTCCATAACAGTGAATACACACTAAACTAACAAAACACATGGTTTGGTAGTTCATTCAAAAAACTATTGGTAGGCAACTTTCGGGGAGAAACATCCAGATTATTCCACAATTCCACCGTGAAAGGAAAAAATGAAAACTTAAAACAATCTAGAAATGGCATGAAGGGTGTGATGTTAATGGGGTTTGACCTGCGAGTGTTTGCAACGGAGTTGGCAAAGGAAAAGGGCATGTCAATGGTGATTATCTTGTTCACGATTTTATGTAAAGTGCCGATACGCTCGCAAGTACGTCTGTGTTCAAGTGGTTCGAGTGATAGACGTACAGCGTGTGACGAAGGCGAAAAATTGTGATCATAACGGTGATATTTGAATCTTATTGCTTTTTTTCAAAAACGTCCAAAACATCCGCGTGCGAGGGGCACCAAGGATTAGGTTTGTTTATAATCTTTTCGCTGGCGATGCTCTCGATGGTTCGAAAGCAGCGTACCTTATCTGGCATGCAGTCGTTAGCGGTGTTGTGGAATTCAACGTTAAATCTGACACCGTCTCTTCCAATATATTCGAAATCTGCACGAGCAGCATCTTCCTCCTGAGCGGTTCCAAGCGGAGCTCTTAACAAGCAGTCAAAAGGATGCCGAAGCGAAAAACATGTTCGCTACCGTGAGAAGCGCCGCGAAGGAACAGTTTAGGAAGAGCGCCCTCTTCGATCCCGAAGACGCCGACACGCTGGAGGGATTCTTCGAGAACGTCACGTTGCTGACCCCGACGTTTGCGAGCAGTGCTTCGCTGCGGGTTCCGACCGCTACGTCAGACTTCGCGCGGAACATTCTTAATGGTCGCAACTACAACCTCGACTTGACTACGGCTCGCCTGTCCGTCTTGGCGGCGAAGACAATGACCAGATACCGGGACTTGCACCTCGTCGAAAACCGGTTCCTCCTGCTTTCGTCTACGGTGTACAACTTCATCTGCACCGACACGTACAGTGCGTGGTTACCGAACATGGCTGTTCTAGGCCAGCGGATGGCCGATGGTCTGTGGGCCATGGCTCTGCGCAATATACGCTGGAACTCGCGAACGCACGCCAACATTCAGAAACTGAAAGACTGCTTCGTCGAGACTCACCTCGGAAAGAACTCCTCACTGGACGTCGACCACGTCTTTTACAGTGCGCTCGGGTTGTCCACTCTTCTGGGCGCCCTCAACTCGACCGAGTGGCACATGGTCAAGGTGGCCTGGAATCTCTGGGAGCTCTCTGATTCCCAGTTCTTTTACATCTTCGGCAGTCATCACCGCTGCCCGATGAAGCCGTCGCCAGCAGCGAGGGAATATATCAACGCCCCACTGACTTACGTTGATGACTTCGCCAGGGCCTTTAGCTGCTCGAGCAAGTCACCGATGACTAAAACGTCCCGGTGTCTTGTTGGTGATGCGCCACACAGCTGAATACTTGATTGACTCGGTGATTTGCCAGTTTCTGTTTTCACGTATCCCTTTGGCAGCATCGTCACTATGTTCCTCTGATACTGGAAGTAAATACTGCTTTAGTTTTTACGAGTAATAGTGAAAAAGGCAAATGATTCTTTACGCACACTGTTCTTCTCTCTCCTTTGTCGAAAATTGTGTGAATTATGCGTCGACTAAAACGTCTCTGGGTACTGCTGGCGTGAAAGTATACCTTTTAAACTATATATAGAACTTAGCTCTGCAGAATAAAATAGTTGAATTGATGTTCTACTACTGTTAAACCTTACGAATGCCAATCCTACCCACCTCATCTCACTCCCCACTGATTACAGCGTCAACGCGCGAGTGCTTTGCTAGGAAATTTCTCGAGTGTCACAAAACATGCCACAGTGCGCGATGATTAGATTCTTTTCTTTCTCACTCTCCTCTATCTGTCCTTCAAGGCACTTGAGCACAGTGATTTTCGTCAACTTTCAGGTTGTGTCCTGCTGAAGTATTCACTAATCTTGGATTTCTGATCCTTTCCTATCAGTAACGTGTCGAATTCAAGCAATAAAGAAAAACTTAGTGTTATAGAGAACCGCGTCAAATAATTAATCTAGGTAGTCACAGTCTCAAAATATGTGCAAGGTGGAGATGTAACACATTTTGCGTACATGTTACGGAGACGCGAGGAAACACTTTAAGTACCACGTGAAAACGTTTGCTGGAGCCTACATCTTCAAATCTCCAACGTCATTAACAGAAACCGCCAGGCCTTGCAATTTTTTATCCTGTGGCGACGATGAACTGCCTGAAGTTTTTCACTTGTTACGCAATGCACATTGTGGGACGCCTGGCTGTTCCTTTGCTGTTCTTGAACGATTTATTATTCGTATTAACGCGATTCTTACCCCGTCATTAAGGCTGCCTATGGCTAGTTTCCAGCGGGGTTTCAAGCACCGACGTGGCTCTGTAGTAAAATGCTGGGCTGGCACACACGGGGACCGGGTTCGAATCATATATTGCGCGGCGAAAACGTGAAATTGCGCCAGGCGTCAAAACATGTGAAATCAGCAATGAGTGGGTGTTCCGAAGGCCCGCCCGCCGCCCACTCATCACCAAGCACTCAGACATACTTGAACCATTTCAACAGCAACAGAGCTATCAACAAAGTGAACCGCTGCTTATGTTCGCGTATTGCTCTACAGACGCCTAGGGAACGCTTCACTGAATCTCAAAAGAAATAAGGATGATGTAGGGTTCACTTGACAACCGGGCTTGCAGCAGGCATTCAATGACACTTTGAAACGTCCATTGTTGCATGCACAGTATATTGTTTTCTAAAACCACTATCGATGGATGCACCAAGAAAAGAAGCAGGTTAGCAGTTCAGAAGGTGATACCTACGAGGGCTGATTACCATATCACGACCTGCACCTGAAGGCGAACTTCAAGCGTACTCTAATTTTTTAACACCGTCATTGGAACGACATCATGTGAGCAGCTGCAATCTTCATTACTACTGTGGTAGGTGATGATGATTTGTATCTAGTCCCTTTCGTAAGCAGCTTCCCAATGACTCGTGATGCAATTCGCGTTGTGTAACGCGTGGCGCGATTCCACGTTTATACCACGTAATATTACATCAGACTCCTTATCCGACATGAATGTATGAGGTATTTTCACGCAACAGTTTAGAGCCATTACATGGATTATCGGTGGACTGATTAGGTGCTGCGCAGTCTATCAATGAGCCAAGCCTGTTTCGATTCATTTTCTGGGTTGATTAATTCTCGGAAATTCGTTCTCAGATGGTTCATTATCTGGTTCGGTTTATTCTAAAGCAGGCGAGCCTTTTTTCACGACACGTGGCATTTAACTAGGCCATGATCTGATGAGGCCCTTGAGTCTTTCACCTTGAAACTTAGGTCTCGCAGGTTCATAATCATAAAGTGTTACACCTCCCTTGGCTGTTATTATTATTTAGCCTATACTCTCATACCCAAGATTATTTGGGACATTCTGCCTAACGTTATTGTTTTTGACCAGGTAATGACCGCTGACCCGATGAATATCAACAAGAAATCGTAGACAACTGTTAACATTAAATGATTGCTAAGGTTTCATTGATAAGGAAATTCCTCAGGGGTAGCAGGCAGTATACGGCGTAGTCTTGTTTGTGCAGCCGTATACTGGGAATATTCACTCTGAAGGGCTCACGCTGCGTCGCCGAAATTCGTGTCGACCACGCATGATGAAGCCTTTCTTTAGTGCACCTTTAACAGAGCTAGCAAGTACTCACCACCTAAACACCAACAAAAAAACTGATTAAGCAAGCTGTCATTCAACTAATGTTGAAAGTAGATTACCTTAGCTAGCTGCAACCTTCATAATACCTTCTTATTTAACGATGCCGCTCATAACACACGTTGGAATGATGACGACGGTGACAAATCGATAGGGCACAGAAAACAACAGGGACCTAGGTTTATTTGTTCCTTTATTTGACATTCCAGCAGCAGCAAGGACGAAACACAAACGTGACATCGCTTGCCGATGCATAAATTACAGAGTTCTCCGATTAAATAAATGCGTACAACGTGAAAACCAAGTCAGCCGGGGTTCACAGGAATGGGTTCCAGTTACTCGGTTGACGATGACGAACCAAAGTAAAATATAGTAAGGTCCGCGTAAAATATGCAGGTTTCTCACCAGACGCTTATAACAATGCAGTCACAAAAGCAGTAGGGCGAGAGGTGTATGGTACCTCTAGTCTAACAACAACAAAATATAAAACAAATGGGAATCGACAAAACGTGCAGAGTTCATTGATAAGTATTGTGTAAACGAGGACTGGAAGTAGAATCAATCCAAAAATATATCACTCTTCCCGCAGGAAGACACGGCCAGACTTGCTGACTACCACACCGAGCGCATACTTCTGCGCTCATCTCTCTCTTCCCAGCGATCGGCATTGAACAACGTGTAATCACGAAACGATCCGCAGACTTTCTCTTTGCGATCAGAGCCTCACGCCCTCTCCTCTATACCAGTCTTTTTTTCGGGATGCCGGGAGATCACCCCTCATACACGCCCGCACTTTCCGTAGCTGTCGCCCTTTCAGCAGGGTCATGCAGTAGTGGAGAAGCTTTTTTTTTTTTTGGTCAGCAAGATGAGGTTGCCTGTAGGGTCGACCAGAAGTTGGTTTCATGGCAGAGACATCAACCGCTCACGCTCCTTAGGGTGCGAACAGGCCGGCACGCTGAACCAAGGTCCGGAACAAGTTAGACGACGCCAGTGCACGTCCCAACGACTACGCATCGGCCCTTTCCCGGTGGTGCTTTTCCTTCAGCGCTCTTCGAGACCTCAGGAAGTGACGAGGCAGTGCGGAGTGAGTTGGTACGAGCCACAGAAGAGATCTCTACAGCAATGGACGAAGTAGTAGGGCAAAGGTCGGGTCTCTCTATTCCTCGCGGTCGACCAGACGCTGCCGCTTGCCCGAGAAAGGAACCAGTTCATAGCCCGCCAGCGGACAGTCTCGCAGCAGTAGGTTTTCGAGTCGCGCCCTCGTCGCTCCTCGGGCCTTGACGAGCCTCGCGTTTGCATTGAGTTGGACCTTGTTCCACACCAGCTGGCGGTCCAGGAGTCGGTTGTTCACGCACAGGAACCTCGCGTGGAACTCGACCACGATATCCTTGACGATGGCACCGTCCTCCTTGCGGACGTCGCACGAAACTTCGGTCTGTTCGCCAAGGAGTTCGTCGAGCACCAGGTCGCCGCACTCTTCGCCCTCGCTGTCCTGGACGCGGAAGCGGTCTCCGACCTGAACGGCGACCGGGGCGAAGCCGTAGCCCTGAGCGATGGTGTCCGAGTAGAAGAAGTTGTCATTCTCGTTCAGACCACCGGGCGGCGCCTCGAAGGTGATGCGCTTGCCGTAGCCCCGTCCCACGCTCTCCAGGTGAAGCGGCCGGCCTCCGAACAGGAAGCGGGAGGTGCGATTGACGCGCACTATGTAACGGAAACCCGGCACGACGCGCTTGTCCACGTAGGTACCTGCAGGCAACGTTAGGCATAGATACATTAAGCAGTTCATCATAATCAGCCTCCACTACAGATAGTAATGTAAGCTTGCTAGCGAATTTTCCGAACAAGATAGATGAAGCGCAAAACGATAAAAAGCATATGAGAAAGAGCATAAGGACAACACGAACCATTCCTAGGAACAACAGCTACATTATAGCTATAGTAAGACGGTAAGTTGGGCCAGTTGGTTAGGATCCATCGTGAAGTTACTTACAGCGCAACACCAGAAAAAATACAGGACAGGGAAGGAGCAAAAGCGACAGGGAAGGAACAAATGTATCGTAAGTTTACGATACATTATAGCTACTTGTTTTAGCTTTGCGGTGGACTGAAGGTCTGTTGGAACCCGCGCGGCAAGCGCATTTTCCCAGCCAAGCGTGATCTTTAATGTTTCGGCATGTGTTATAACCGGCGCAGAAATAAAAACTTTATCTGAAAACAGAGGAGGAAAATGAAGCCGAAACAACCAAGGACATTGTACCTAATTTATCTTCGTTATCCGCGAGCCTTGGAGGGTGAGGGGGGAATGAGACAACAATATATATAGTCTACGAGTCATTTGATTTGTACAGTTTAGTCCATGCCGATCTCCTTGCCAGTGATTCAAGCGTAATTAATAGTTTTTATAAGAATTTATAAGAATTTCGCTCTTCGCTTTCTTCCCCATTCTCCCATCCCTTAGTGCAGGGTAGCGAACCGGATGCTCCTATTTTTGATTACCCTCCTTGCTTTTCCCCCATTTTATTCTCTGTCTCTCTTTCTTGCCGTCAAGTATTAATCGATATGCTCTGTTTCTTTATGTCGTAGGCAATGACATCTTTCACTCCAGCATCGTAAAACCGAACAAAACTTCCACAACTGAGACAGGTTTGATAATTTTTGTTTGATACGCACTGCCACAAGAATGTTGCGTGTGCACTTCCTGAATTTCATATCGAGTTTGAAATTAAGATGTTCAGACAGTCTAAGAGCCAAAATTGAGGGATCTCAATTTCGTACAAGGACTTATTCTAAGTGATATGTAATAAGCGCTGTGCGGTGACCACAATTATAACAGTGATAGATAAGGAACTTTTAGAGTCATAAAAAGTGTAACTAATGATAAAAAAGAAGAACGCAAGCTTGACGTTAGAATGCGCTGCAATGTAGAGGGCAGATGGATAGAGTCGATATCGCTGAAATTAAAAAGCACATTTGGCAAAGACTCGGCATGCGTAGATCGCATATTCTAATCCAATACGCAGAATGAGTGCCAAGGGAAAGAACACGGTTGATTCATTAAATGGTACAAAAAGGGTGAAATTTCGAGTTGTACAGGATGAACCTGACTGACATTAGAGGGAACTGCTAATACTTATGTCAGCGTCCTGCTGTAGTCTTTGTGGATGGCTATGAATTGAATTAAGGTGACGTGACAGCCTGTAGTTGTCGCAAGGCAACCGCATTTTGCGTAGCACATGGAACAAGCTTACAGGCGCGTGCTTTTTGGTAGTGACGTCAGCTCTTGATGAGCGCAAATATTTCAATTTCACCCTCAGGTATATAATGGTCCTTTTGTTTTTTGTTTTTCAGAATCACTACTGGTACGGTAAAGCCTCAATAAATGCAGGCACACTTTGTTAATTAGCTCATGATTATACGATTTGAGTGTGTGTGTTCATATTCAAACCACTCCTCTAAAGTTTGCCATTTTTATCCTTTGTCACCTTAATCATTAACTACAGAGTGCTGTCGGAAAATCAGGTGGGCAGATGAGATCAGGAAACTTGTAGCTATAACTTGGCAGCAGAAAGCACGGGACCGGGTTAATTGGCGGAACATGAAGGAGTTATTTGTCCTGCTGTGGACGTAGTCAGCCTGATGATGATGATGACGATAATTATGACACTAGAAAACCACGATTTACCTTATGTAATGAATTTACCAGTCTTGTGTACATCATCACCTGTTTAGCAAAAGTGTAGCTTCATAACATTAATCTAGATGACGAATTAAATATTTCCAAAAAAGTTTCACAATTCGGTTGTGGGCTATATCGCGCGACTCCCTTTGTTTTTTTCTTTCGTTCTTGTACTTTGTTTTTGCGCAACATGTCAGTTTGTCTATTTTATTACTTCCAACATTTAAGTCAATAGCACATACCAAGCAACGTTCTACAATGTCGTTATTTCGCGGACTTAATGCCAAACACAAGTCAAACGTTTCGATGAAGGGCGTACGATAACGCAAGATTAGCCTTAAGTAATTCGCGATTTCTTTGTGATAATCGTCCTATCTTACGCAATCGATGAAACAGCGTGCAAAATATATTCACACACACTTAACAGAAGACGAAAGCATAAACGCTAGTTACCGGAACGCAAATGTTGCTTCTCGGTTAGATATTCTTGTAATATAACGTTTGATTGGAGTGATTTTCGCTGTGCTACTTCTCATAAATGAGCGGAGATCGTGCACAAACAAAGAGAAACAAAAGGAAATCCTCTATAGGCCACGTAAATCGACAAATGGAAGGTCAAATCAATTGCTCCTCGGAATAATTCTCTAAAAAAAGCGAGAATACATCAAAATATAACGACATATTTGTTGTAATTTTTTCACGAAAACACGTCAAATCTGTGCAATTGTTCTTATGGTCTTGGTCATACTTCCCAGCAGTCCTATAGTGCAAGCGCTTGTTATTTTATATGAGGAGGGTCTTTCAAAAGCAATGCATCGTTTGCAGTCCAGGCCTTGCAATCGCCTTTTGTTTTATTGTTTCATGATTGCGTCTTTGTGCGCTGCTTTATAAATATCATCCAATGACTTACGGACCAGCTCATCAGTACTTATAATGTAACCCGCTCTTTTCCGTGTAAGCTATCTTGAAAATGTGCTGTCTGTTCAGGGTCAACGATGGCAGAGTATTGCACTCACCGATAACTGGAAACTCGTGCGGCTTGATGCCGTTGACCACGTAACTGGTAGGCACATCGTTGATGTCCTCGCCCCTGACGATGTACAAGAAATCGCTTGCCGCCGCTGTCTGGTTTCCTTTGGTCGCCTTCTGTAAAGAAGACGAAGACACGTCAAACATTGAAATAGAATTGACAGCAAAAAAAAAAAAAACAGCAAATTTATGCTCAACTGCACATAAAATATCGCAAGAATTTTATTGCGGGTGGTCTAGACATAAGCATGAATAAAATATGAAGAAATGATGTTAGGTCCTGTCATGACTTGAAAAGCGCAACGAAACCACGACAGAGGCAATCAATATGAATCAGACATGTAAAGCGCTAACACTTCTAACCAAGCGATGTTTCCCAATACGCCGAAGCTGTGCTGGAGTAGTGTACTCTTGAACTACCCTTCGGCCACTTTATCTAAGCGAAATTCAAATAGCCATACACTACCCCTTACCAAGTATCAAACGATATGGGTGGCGCAATATCTATGGCGAAGGTTTCTAGTCTCGGTTACCGTCCGTTTCGAATCGAGGCTCACCTCACAGCTTCAGTCTTTCGGCAAGCCTAAAAGAATCGTCTAATGTTAAAACTAAGGACAAGTGGTGGCGTATAAGCTAGAGAACAGAAACGCCAACACACACTCAAAAAAAGTGACAAGGGCGGAATGCGGTGAGGGTCGCCAAACCCGTGCAATCCTATCCCACCCTCTTTACTCAGCGCCGTTCCCCGCCCTTCACTTCGTTACCTAGCCCTTCTGCGAGGTTGCGGGTTATTTTAAGAGCGGCGCAAGTCAAAACAAAAGCATCCTGCCCGTCTGGGAAGCCTTCGAGCGAGAGAAGGAAATAAGTCTGGAGTTAGCTGCAGACGGCGCAGCGGAGCTCGTCTGACGCGCGGAGGCGGGCGCATTGCGTCGGTGAGTTCAGTCGTGCGGTCGCCAGCTGCCGAATGTGTGCCACGGGCGAGTACACTTGCTGTTTACTCTTTCGCCGCTCCCTCGCTCTCGTTGCTTCATCGGCGCGCCCGATCGTCCAGAACACGCGGATTCTCTAGGCCTATCAACCCCAGCTGCTGCTGCAATGACTGAGCAACGGCCGAGACCTTTGAAAGAAACCGAGCTGTCAGCCCCGCGCCACGTGTCAGTGCCACGCGCCTGTGCATACCAGCCGACGTCTTTAAGCTTCCCCATCTTGTCAGATGTTATAGCAATTCGCCTCAAAATTTGCTTTTTACGGACCGGATTTTCCACCAGCACGAAGGAGCGATGCTGTGGATGGCTGTAAGATATGTGGCTCGGTGAGTTTCTTTCCGGCTGTCTACGCGTCTGTAGATTGAGCCTAGCCTTACTCGTACCTACTGCCCGGTGCGCGACTCCTATTGTAAATAAACTTTTGTGACATCTATACAACCAGCTGCTTTGTCATCGCCAGTCGAGCTCGAATAAAAGCTTCATATACTCACAAAAGCCGTGTCTTGTGTGCAAACCATGTTAACGGCCATATGGTTTATTATACGATACCGCGTTCCGTTTCTGCCCACCGCTTCTATCCTGTACCCAATCAATATTATATCTCTTGTAACGGTAAGCTACAAGAGACATCGTGCTAGACTAAAACCTTGATCGTGCCTATTACGCTGCGTTGCTCCGCTACGCTGTATGCTGCTTCCAGATAAGCAGCCACTCCTCTATAATAGCTACAATAAGCAAAGTATGGACTCGTGCGAGATGGCTACCAGCCGTATGTCTTCGTTATCGTTTATATTCATCATCGTCAGCCCGACTGACTGCCCTTCTGGCACGCTTGCCTTCTTTTGGAATCCAGTCTGCTATTCCTATTGGTGGTTTTGAGTACGCTCCACGTGCCCTGCACGTCCCTTCTTCGTGTACATTACGGTGCGCTATTCCATTGCGCCGACTGCTTCATATAGGTACCCAATTAGTATGGTAATCTTCAAGACTGCGGCGGTGATAAGCGAAGAAAGCCTGGAGCCGCTTCAGCGTAGTTTCCAAGGTATTGCCGACGTGGCACTACCAGGCTGCGTGGACGGGCGTGGCCTATAGTCTATACGAAATGCTGATGCATACTACCAACCCTAGCTAACGGCTCCTCGAAGGACTCCTGCGGCGGTGGCTCGCTGAGGAAGTCCCTGTTCTCGAGCTGGCTCTCGGTGCTGTTGCTCTCGAAGGTGGCCGGTTCGTGCTGTTGGCAACAGCGGTGCTTCTCGGCTCCCCAGAAGGCTTCGAGCTGTTGCCAGCAGTCGTCGTTGACTTCTCCGGACCCGTCGCAGCGGTCGGCCTCTTCGCTAAGAAGCGATATGTTGGGTGCGTCGCATTCCGGAACGCTGCTGTAACGGGACACTCCTGTTTCCATCGAACGGTGGTCTGATTCCGTTGAAAAGCGGACGCTCGCCGGCGGGAGTCTCTATCGCTGCTTGTGATGTCAGGGAAGGTTGAGGGCTGCGTCGAATGCTACTGGTTGATGTGCCGGGTCCCCCTTTGGTGTGGCGGATGGAATGGTCGGTAAAATAAAGGAAGAAGCGGGCGAAAACAAATTTGTTCGCTGCCCGCTCTCTTTTGTTTTCTATTACGCGTCTATCGGTCGGTAGGTGGCTTTGTGTGCCTCGGCAGTAGATCGGAAAACGGTAGCGAATCTGCTCAAATGAAAACAACAAAATGATCGGCGGCGCTCGCTTTCACGTCGTAGCCGGCTTTGGTCCCACGAGCGAAGCGACGCAATCTGGCCCACGCAGAGACAAGACAAGACTGACTGCGTAGACACTCGCGGGATCTTTTTATAACCTTTGTTCCTGGTTCAGCGAGGGCCTATGCGCAGGCGCTCGTTCGGGGCACGAGGTGCGCACGTGAACACTTGAACGAACCAACCAATTGGGCAGTGGAGGCTCGCCCTGACGCTTTTCTCTGATTGGAACAGCGCTTCTGATGAGAGAGAAAGGCAGGAGAGAGAAGCGAGGAAGCAGAGAGAGTGCTCCAATTTGGCTCACTTCCTCCCCGTCTCCTCTGTTTCTGCATGCCCTCTCCCGCTATCTCGGATTGCGTGTCTCTCCTCTCAAGACAGACGATGTAGGAGAGAAAGAACGAGATGAAAGGGTGAAAGGCCTGGCGCCAGACGTGACGTCACCGAACGCAACCCGTTCGCCCGGTGCGTACATTCTGGAACGTTTTGATGATCTTGGCCCGCCCTACGTTGTTTTGGGCGACAAACTAATGACGGCGATGACTTGCGTCGCGCAGAAGATCGTGGAAGGACTGTCCTTTTTTTCCGAGTCATTTATTTTTCTCGGAACTCCCGACGTCGCTGGCACAGGAATATATCGGAACGTCAAACGAAGTGCACCAAATCGACGCTGAAGTTCACAACCGGCCAATGTTGATTATGGCACCGTTTGAGAGCGTATACGATCACCCCCTATTCTAGTTCGTTTTTTTTTTATTTCTTTGTTTAAAGTACAGTAGCTCGAGATGGCCGTAAAGAAAGGGAGTAATTCATCAAGAAGTGATGCATCGAGTATAACGGCAAAACAAACAAGTATCTGTGTTCTTTCTGTTCCGCATTCTTGTGTCGCCTTTTGTCAATGAACCCGAAAGGCACAATAAACATCACGTTAAAAAAATATCTAGAAACACTGTACAACCCGTGAAAAGAGGTGCACAACAAATTGAAAGAACGTTGCTGAAATGCTTTCGTTCGTGTACGCTAACGTGGCATAGGCATCAAATGAAACCCGACCAGCGGTGAGCATTAGCAATGGTATATTGCACCATCGGAGTGCCGTGCTCCCTTGACAGGCGGACAACACTCCGATTTGGCAGCATTGCGCATGTCCACGGCGACGACTGACCGTCGTCCGATTGTATTACTGCCAAGACTAACCGTTGCTCGGGCTTCACTTGACGTCGATACTGTCTCATCAGTTTCACTCCATAGCAGGAAACCTCACACAGGCTCCAACAACGCAAAGACGCAAAGCGAACGCATCTCGTAGCTGTGTAAGTACGAAAAAAAAAAACAAAAAACTATGAGACGCCGTATCTCGAGCTACTATACCTGATGTTATAAGATTCGCAAATCACGGTGACCACAGCTGGAAATCAACACGTCTTCCGTTCCTGTCGTCGGCGGAATTCGTGGCTGCCTATAGAGTCATCTCGGGAGGAGCTCTTATCAGGACGAGTCACTTGAGCGGGATTCCCGCTCGCTGTGCGAACGCAGCTGTCATGGAAAAATACCGGCGCTATCGGCGCAACTGCTGTGCACAGCTGTCGTTGTTACGGCGACCTCGGCAAGGCTCCGTTGACCTTACGAGGCTTTAGGGCACTGTATACAATAACTGTCTGTTGGCGGAACCATTTCTTTTCACTTGGGCGTTTTTGTATTATATATGAGCATTGTTTGCTTCGTACGACCCACTTCCTGCGTTGGTTAGCGTTTGACTCAGAGTTGCATACGGTGGCCGGTGACTCATGATTTTTATTTATAAGTTCAGAACAACTGTTCCAAGTGATAAATACGCCAATTTCATTATCGCGAAACACACCTGTACGGTGTATACGTGTCTGCCTTTGTGTGGTTGATGGTAAAAATTTGTGAAAGCAGCGCTGAGTGAATCTAGTTCAACAACGCGAAACATTTTGTTACACTCTGTATTGCGAGTATAAACAGGAATAATTGGTACTAACAAAAAAAAAAAAAAAAGAGACGGATGCTGACCTAGAACGAACGAGCATCCAAAAACAAAGAAATGAACAACTAATTTTAGTACCACTGCCCCGAATTGAACAATATTGGTCATTTCAGCTCGATAACTTGCATAGCCGACACACTCTTTTGCGGCATCGATAGCGCGGTAGTCATTTTAAGTCATGCATCCTCACCAACCTGTCAAACGGTCCACTCTTGTATGGACCTGTGAATTTATCGCGATAAAGATTAAACCCTAAGTGCTCAAAAGCTCGCACTTTTTAAATCATGCGTTCTTTAATATACCTCGCATAGAAGGTTATAGCTTTTCTAATTGAACAGTGAACAAAAAATGCGCTTTCATTTTCTTCAAACTGACACATCAGCGTTCCCAGGGAATTAGGTTAAGGAAAGGTAGTTAGGGGCTTCAGTCGCGTGACGACGTCCTCGTGCGATGTTACCGCACGTGACGGTAGCGATGACGTCATACGAGAGCGCCATCGCTCAGCGACGATTCTCTGTACCACTCGTTCGCGTTGACACCGACGCTGCTGCATAAGCGGACGGTCAATTTTCGGGCCCCATAAAGAGGCCTCCGCCTTAAAGAGGCCCTAAACAACTCCCCGAAATACGAAGCGCATCATTCTCTCCCGCGGCGTGTCGCGTCTTTGCGGCACAATGCATGACGCCAACAGTTTGGTCGCCTGACGTCAGGATGAACTAAACTCCCGATTGGTTGATAGCCAAGATATATCCTGCCGGCCAATTTTCTCCTACCCTGATTTCACGCGCAGTCACACGCCCGTTCTGCCTTGTCTCGCGCGACTATCGTGAGCGGTAAACTGATTTCACTTCGTTTTTCTGAATTTGAGACTGCGCTAGCCGAAAAGCGAGAAATCCCGACTGGCTCAACACCTAACGCCGTGATTTCTCATGTTTAATGAAGAAATAAGCGAATAGGTGGAAACGGCGCTTCTACGAAGAAGAATAGGGAAGGAACTACTGTCTCGCCTTTGAACTCTGAGTTGTTTAGGGGTCACAAACCTGAACGTACGAGGCAGTGACGGATCCGCACGCAGTAATTTTTCGTCAAAGAAACAAGGGGCGGCATCGGATGCCGAGTCAACGACCACCACAGGGCGCTTTCTAAACGGAATGCAGACGGGATAATTGCCCTCGGCGGTGAAACGTAGCCCGCGTGCACGCCCAGACGCGAGTCTGGCTCCGCGGGGGAGTTTGCATATTCTCTTGTCGTTCGCACGTTTCTTACTCTGGCTACGTGCGGCCCCGGGGCAGTGCTACAGCGGGTGATCTTCTCAGAGCAGTCTTTCCTACTGAATGCAAACCGCGAATAAAAGCACGGCTACGAAGAGACAAGTCAGATACGTCGGCAGCTTTCCATCATTTTTCTTTTTTTTGTATCTGAAACCTGTGGTATAGGAGTAAATAAAAACTCGCAGACGCGTTTTCTATAGAAGCGTCAAGGTGTGGCATGAACGAATTAGTGTCGTGTGCAAACCTTCCGCTGGGAAACAACTACCCGTGATTTTTATGTTGGTCTTGCCAGTGTCCCAGGTGAGGTTGCCTGTTTGATTCCCAGATAAGGGGGTCGCATTGAGATGGTGCACGTTAGGGAACCCTGTATGGTCGAAAATAATCACGAGCCGCCTGCTGCGCTACGGTGCACTACAGCGTACTACACACGTTGACACCTCATCGTGACATTAGAGCGGAGGCTTATAGAGGCGGGGCTTCTGCACATTCATGTTTGCAGCGCAGGTAGTACGGCAGCTTGCGAAGGATTTCGTTATTGCGAAGTCCCATCATGAGCGAGTGTAGACCAACGTATACACGAAAAAAAAAAATGTGAATGGGCGATACATTTTGATTCTTCAGTATCCATTTTAGCGCCATATTATGAGCATATTGCTACGTGCAATAGCATGGAGATGAAGAAGACAAAGCGTGTCTCATTCTCGCAACAATATTATGAGTACTATTCAGTTCTTGCGAGAAATAAATAGTGCATTTGCGGCCACAACACACTGACCCACTACACGTAAAGAGCGCCATCTATACTTTGGGAAACACGTGTGCTGGAAAACGGTGGGGCAGTCCAAGAAATGAAAACAAAATGAAGGCATTCTCGTAAACAGAATAATTACCGAACTTTACATGCGACCTCCCGCAAATGTTTGAATCTCGTTATACATAAAGCAGCATTTCTTTCAGCAAGGCAAATCAAAAAAATTACCAGTAAACATAAGCATTATTTTTCGGCGCGGTAGGAGGCGTGTTGCTTCGGTTCTGTAGCTTCCACAGTGCTGTCAAGGAAAGTTGTCGTCGAGTACGGCGCATTGATTGAAGTGCGAATACGGAACGCTGTTTCCTGGTGGTAACGGCTTGGCGTCTTTTATCATCTTTCCAGAGTTTGTCGATGTCTGTAACAGTGCTACAATACGCGCATCCCGAAACTATATGTGTGTTTGTCCCTGAATTTTCGCAAAACCACAAACTTTCTCGTCGTCAACAATGCCATTTCACACTTGAAACCGAATGTATGCAAGCTTGTTGGCTTGGATCTGAAAAAAAAAAAAAGCAACGCTAATTTCAACACAGACAACGTCCATGATCGTGTAGTGTTTCTTAGTGCGTGTTTGAATTAACGCTGCTTTTTTCAGACGGTTTTACACTGTATTCCAAATACGGCTTTTATTCATACACCGCGAAGCATCTCGACGAAGCCTTCTATAAACATATTTGCACAGCGCAAGACTACGAGTAGCTACGATGTAACTACAGAAGAAAAGACAAGGACAGAAAGAGCGCTGTCGAGTTACATTTCTATGAAGCGTTACCCTTATACATTTGTTTTGTATCACACGTAGAAAAAAAAACATATCCTTGTTCACAAGTACCCACATTCCGCAAGGGTGAGAATGAAATATGATTCAGCTTTCGGCCTTCGGTTTTGGCCCAGTGGGTGAGACATTCCACTTCGAAGCGTGAGGCACGAAGTTAGTAACCCAAAACCACCAGGAAAATTCATTTGGTTTCACGAATAAATTATTTATAACAATTCGGCGAGCTTTTTCACCTAGTTGGCGAAGAAACGACGGTGCGTTTGGCAGCGGCACTACCTTTGAGATGAGTGTTTGAAAAGAAAAGTTCCACGATTTCGAGTGCGATGTTCTCTACTATGAGAGAGCAGTACGCTGTCCCAGAAGAATTCGCGAAGCGGACGTGTTTAGAACAAGTGGTTAACGATTTAGAGTACTCGGTACTCTACTATGGGAGAGCATGAAGCCGTCCCGAGGGAAACGCCCATGAGTGCAGAAGACGGGATTTCGGAGTGCCATTATGCGCAATACATGCTAGTGAGGGAATCCAAACTTACGCCATATTGAAAAGCCCCCGCACTTTCTCCGGGTTGGTCGTAGAATTTGTGTGCACAAATGACGTAGTATAATATAACAGGCCAGATTATACAGTATGTGTGCCTATTATCTTGAAAATTCGTTCGTATTTTTTAATTAGGAAAACGTTCTCTGCGCCCTAGGTGTATTACTTTCAAAAACTTATTTTCTGTAAAACGAAATTATTGCTTTACAACGATGGTCGCCTTGTGTTACAAAGGGACTGAGGCAGACGGGGAGTTTTCTTATGTCAAAATAGAAATGCTTACGCCTATGAAACATTTAATTCTAACGGCTATCCTAGTTGTTTCGATGAAGTCCCCTCCCCCCATAGATGTGCCAGGGACATGGGGGAGGGGCGGCTTCGAAAACACTGGTACTTTTCTATTTTAATTGTGTTTATATCCACGCACGTATACAAATGCATGCTCGAACATAACTTAGGTATGATTGAAAGCTCATACCGAATGCAACTTTTGGCTACTTCTCGGCCCCACGCCTTTTTATCTCCCCCTGGCCTTCTGAAGGCCTCCCTGAATACATTCTCGGGCTACTGATTAACGTTTATGAGCATTTCTCTTTGTGCAATCCCGAATACACACAAGAATAGAGCCGCCTCAGTAAACATTTTTTGTCAAGCTATGCAGCTCACTCACTCAATTTCTCGGAAAGCATGAACATAAAAAATCACAGCATATCCACGGACTGGATGATGATGGGCGGGGCGAAGCGTCTGTCTATCTGTCTGCCTGTCTATATATATATATATATATATATATATATATATATATATATATATATATATATATATATATACCACTCTTTTGATCCACCGTCACCTGTCATCGTGTCTGATGTTTTACGTCAAAGGGCGGTTATTAATTGCATGAAGCTCAAAGTGCAAAACTAAATCATGTAACTAAAGAGCTCACGAACAATAACATTGAAACACTTATTGACATCGGTTACTTTTTTTTTTCGCGCAACGTTTTGGCCGCCATACAAACGTTCAACGCGTATGGGTAAACGATAAGTGGTATATATAGTTCGCGCTTGCTGCCGCGTTTTGTCTCCTGTTTCGCGTTTTTTTCTTTTTTATTGGGGCAATAGTTTCAATGTAATACGTATACGTATAACTTGACTGTAGTCCTCAACCCACGTCACACTCGTGATCACATTTTAGAAGTATTTGTCAAACGAATCGAATTAAAACGAGGGCAGCTCCAAATCTTTTCCGTGGCAGTACTATTGTACAAAAAGAAACATCTTACGCCAGCAAAACCTCTAATTGAACGTAATTAGGCATGATTCAAGGCTACAGCAAGATTGTTGTAGTCAGTAAAAAAGAGTATTGAGAGGTATATTGGTTTTAAAAGGTTTATTCCATAGACGCGCATGTGATGGTGAAATTGAATTTCGTAGTCTTGGCGATAAGCTGCTTAAAATTATTTTATACCGAACATCTGCCTGCACAAAACGTTTGTATAATATATTAATGTCAGAACGAACGTAGCACAGGTTTCAATCGTCACATTAAGCCAGAAATTAAAGCAGCAAGTATAAAACATTCAGCTACTTGATGTACATTTTAGAGCGGAATGGATTTTATAAATATTATTCACGACGAACGCAGCCAAGGTTTCAATCGGAACATTTAGCATAGGAATGAACGCAACGCCGATTTTGAATATTGAAAACGAGTTCAAATACCTCAATGTCAACATGCAAATCCTCTTGGCAGAGCGCCTTGTAGGCACGTGTTGATGGACACTCGAATAGACTGCTGTTCCTCGCGTCAGTAAATTCATGCTCGGGCATCGTGAAGACGGGCTTGATCTCTGATATCCACGTACTCGCGCCTCCAGTGGCCGTCAGTTTGCAAAAAAGAAACCGCGGGTTGCCGGTGATCTTGTTCTTTTATACGGAAACTGATAGTCAACATTGCCCAAGAGATACCGGAACCTTCAGCCAGGTCGCAGCCTTTAGCCTTGAAGGTGGACTCTCTCTCTCTCTCTCTCTCTTAAAAAAAAAACTAATACGTGCATGCAGGTACGTTTGTGATGACCGACTGCACTCCTTGTGAAAAGAAAGAAAGAAAAAAGAAACACCCGAGTGACGCAGATAAAGAACGCAAGCAGTTTTCGCGTTTCTTCTCGAAACCGCAGTCCTTACGTGACGAAGCAGAATTGGCCCCAGTGCCGTCACTACGTTATCTCGCCACCACTTCATGCCCTCGACTCGAACAGAGCCAGTCAACCCTCTGCCTTATCACAGTCTCTCTCTGTCTGTCAAGTCGCGAGTGATAAGGAAGGAGTTCTTGCGTGCAAGACGCTCTCTGCGCCAGCGAGTCTTGGCGACGCTTCAGTATCGGACCCAAAAAAAAAAATAAGAAAACAAACAAAAAAACAAGCAAACAGCAGCGGCTTTCGAATCACTTTTTATCTGGCAGCGTCAGCACGTGTCATTTACGCATGTCACCGGCGTACGCGACGCTGATAAGATGCTCCACCGATGCCGAGCAGCGTGGAGCGTAGGAGAGAGCCTTGGCACATCCCTTGCCTCAGAGGAGTGACTTGACGAATTTCTTATCAGCGTCGCCTTTCGCGGTGTTCTTCCTGCTGGGCGCTATTGCATTCAGTCGCGAATCAATTCTACGCTCTATCGTTTGGGTCGGCGGACTCGATTAAACGTCATGCAAATGAACTGAATGCTTGGTGCGCTGTAGCGGAAGAGAGAAAGGAGTGGTATGATGAGAAAACGGGGGGGGGGGGGGGGAATCCAATTCGCTACCCTACAAATAATTTAGGGGAGCAAATACAGAAAGATAGGAGTTAACTGAATGAGAATCAGAGAAATTGAAATATTCGTGAAATTACTGCTGTTGACAGCACAGGCTGAAATTAGAATTTTTGTCCATACTAAAGCGTTTATGCGTGTCCTTGTTCTCATTGCCTCATTGGAAGGCTCGTCCTTGTATATATATATATATATATATATATATATATATATATATATATATATATATATATATATATATATATATATATATATATATATATATATATATATATATATATATATATACATACATGGTAGTGCTGTAGGTACTCAGGTGGAGCGCACGAACAAATGAAATACTATGCTTTATTTCCAACGTCACGGCCGGGGACCGACCTTCGTCATGGCATAGATACATAAGACTGTAATGCATACTTCAAGAAAAAACGGGCATAGCAAGTGGACGGAATGTTTGCGAGATCAAAATCTGTTACAGAAAATGTTTACATTCAGAGCAGTAGACCATAAAAGATAAAAGATACAGCATATCAACGCAGTGAATGATGATAAGTGAAGCAAAGCATCCGTACGGACGTATGAAATCACTGACGGACAGAAGCATGGATGGACCGACACTTCTTCCCACTCATTAATCACTCCGCGGAAGTGCTGTGAAAATCACTAAAGCCATCTAGTTACGTCATTCCCTAGTGCATACACAAACAGCGTCATCTACTGAGAAACTGATAAACTGGAGGTAACAACATGCTACTACTACTGCGCTGCTTTTATGAAAAAAGGCCCAACGTACCCTGCCTCAGCTACAGCAAGACATGGAAGCTACTACCAAATGGATACTTGAAGACCCACTCATCAGAGCCAGGCTGAACCTGTGGTGTGCTGCCTTGCGCACGATTGCCATTCCCTGTCCAGTAGTAACAAGCTGACCAGTTTGAGGTCACCCGAGTTTTTTTTTTTTTTTTCATGGTGCTGAAGCTAACAAGCGAGAGCACATTGTAAGTAGTGCAATAATGTTTTCAATCAATCGGTCAAATACTGCTACGACTACAGAAGAGGCACGGCCTAAGGAGCTTCGCCCCTAAAAAAAAGTAAATCCTTTCGAGCGTGCTCTGCTAAGTGTCATAAATTGCTTCAGATGTCATCATTTTTTTGCACATGCATGTGTGTCTGCGATTTCAAGTAGCTGTGGGGGCATACCCAGTCGCGGACTCTGCACGCGTCCTGATGGGGATATATTTCCAACTCGTATCTATCTGTCCGTCAGAGCTTCGAAGCTGCGATAAAGCGACGCCTCGGCTGCAGTACGTCACCGCGATTCGAGTGTCTGGGCGGGGGGGGGGGGGGGGGGGGGGGTTTGCTGCCACGGGATAACGGCCGCATCGAGCGTACAAAAAGTACGCGTGATCCCTCATCGGAGTACCTTCCTGTATTCGATAGACGCATATCTCCAGTGCCCCTTTCAATCCTATCAGTTTATCGACACATGCAAAACCTGTACTCACTTCTCGCCGGCAGAGACGTCGCCTGATAAGCGCAAGGTTGAGTGAAGCCTTTCGTGTTTAAAACACTCGTAGTTCCCGGATATGCATTAGAGATTGCCTCTCTCCCCCTTTTCAGTGCATCGCTCCGACATAGAGTTATACGGAGAACGCTAGTAAGAAAGATAAGTGTTTGTCAGGTTAGAGGCGGCCTCGTTACGCAATCCTCACTATATGCTGCCTCAAATCGGTGACGCCCGATAACTCGAGCCACTATATGTGTTTGTGGCAAGTTTCCTCAATACTATTCGCGAGCTCTGGATCGTTGATTACGCTTTCGGCGTAAGATGTTGTGGATAACAAACCACGCGGGACATGTTTACTGGGTTTGCTTTGATCATACCAGCCACTTCCTTAGTGCTAGCTTCCGGGTGACACACGCATTGGAGGCCGCGGTGTCCCAAGGGGTCCCCGCTGACCTCCTCTAAGCAGCGTAACCGACGTCTTGGCCGGTCCCCTCTTTTGGAAGTAATAAAGTTTTGATCATAATCATCATATTCATCATCATCCGGGTGATTAATTCCTTTGACTCGGACAGGATGTGTGAAGAGGTTTGGCTACAGGTAATTGCGAACAATCAGCAGTGTTTTAGACTCCCGAGTCACGTGACAAGTAGACAAGTGCGACTGTGACTACGCGTGCGTTTCAACCGTGGTGCGATAATCGCGCCCTCGCAAGGGCAGCCTTCGCCGATTCAGTATCAGTGACGTAGTTTATCAGTGACGTAGTCATTTTGATTATGTTGAACTCCCTATTTCCCAACCTCAGTTTAGGGAAGCATACCGGATACCAGCAGCTGGTTAACCTCCCTGCCTTCCTTTTTCTCGTTTTTTTTCTCTTTCTCTCTTGATGATTTGGTAGCATGGCATTAACACAGAAGAAGAAAGAGTCAAATAATCGCGACGGAACCAAACCAACTCGCCTAAACGCCGACGCTTTGCACAGTGGAGGCATTTAGCTGGGGCACGCATTATGCTCACAATGAAGTGATAACTCACAACTGCTGTGAATGGAATCCAGTAGACCTTGACCCTGGGACCCTCTTCTGCATATTCTTCACGCTGTTAACCACGTCATGCAAAAATAAAACTTTCGATTTTTATTTGATTTGACGTTGTTAGTACAGCGCATGTCTTTTCGTCATCTTGTCCTTTCTACTCGTTCCGTTCGTTTGGGTTCACTTGGTTATGAACCCAAACCAAGTGGCCAACATCTCTGTGATTATGCATTGAACCATGCTATACATGCCTCGAATTTCTTACGGCATTTTGCGCGTCATTTTCCTGTCAAGTTTTCGTTGCCCATGCTGCATACTGCATGTTCTTGGTTTCTTCACTTCTTCTACCTATGTTGTTATTGATGTTTCAGTACTTTGTGAAAGAGAGTCAATCGTGCATGATGGTAAGTACGATTGAAAATCTTTGAAACGACATCATTCATAGTTTAAAGATAATTTAGTAGGGTTGAAGCATCGTCAATTCATGCGCCCACTTCGCCAGCGGTTGTTCTTGCTTCGTATAGCTAGTCAGTGTCACTTTTTTTTTCTGATATCCATCTTTTATCTGCCAAATTTTCTTGATGATGATACTTCTATGTGACCCGAACAACATCGCACAAAATCTCCACCAACTGCAGAAGCGAATAGTTTTTTCTGCAGATGCATGTTCAGCATTCGCCAAAGCGGATTTCTATGGTCAATACAATCTAAGTTCGCCCTGTGCGGATATAATCGCAAACGCAACGTCTCCGAAAGTAGAATGCAAGACTCCAATGCATACGGGGTGGTGACGCTTAACCGTGTAATGTCCACTGTACCATGTTTGATACATTGAATATAGTACCTCAATAAAGCTACTGAAGGCTACTGTTGGTGTCACCATAAGCAGCTATTGCAGATTTCACATGTTATGAAGAAGGTACATTTACTTACGTATTATACGATGGTAATTAAATATCTCCTATTATTACTAATTAGGTTATACTTCAAACAAAATTTCATTGATATTTTTTTCTAAATGAACTGCACAATATGAATAAAAAACAGTCAGTGTTTTTTCGCAATTTTTTGGAAGACATAACTGTTCGTGGGCACTACAGGAGTAACAGCATTAATAGAGTGAATGACGACGAGATCAATATTTCCAAAAATATTTATGGGCTTTGTTATAATGGGCGTGTAAATAATCCGTATGAAACTATTTAATGCATAAATCACGTGAAAGGTTCTTAACCCACCCCTTATTTAATGTCTCCTGTGGAACACCCTCAAGGTAAATGAACAACTGAACAGAACTGCTTGTGACGCTTGTTCTGACCTTTGCAGTCGTTGATGTTATTATCATTGTAAACAAAGCAAGTTACGTTCATCGTTGCAGCAAATTTTCTTGCGGCGTAGCTGACTGACTGACGGAGCCTTGCTATGCGTAAATCAGCCCAAGCGTGACCGTGTTTTTTTCTCGCATCATCGATCACGCTAGGAATCCCATTGTTCTTACGCTTCGTGTCAGCGCGTTCTTAAACGCTTCGTGACGCTATAGATGTCGCTCCCATTTTCTGATACTCTACACCACACACACTAACGTAGCAGAGAGCGAGGGTGAGGGTTGTAGGTCCGACCCCCCTCCCCTATTGAAAAAACCTTCATAATAGGAATGGTGGATTCCATCATCCACCATTTTGGTGGATTATGGCGGTGGAAATGGTGGCACATGGTGCATGGGGGCGATGGTGGAGCGGATGGTGAATGGCGCGCTCCAGCCGGCAATGCTGGAGCGCGAAGCAGCGTCAGAACCACCGTGACGAGCTGACTCTAAAGAAATAATAAAAATAATTGTATAAAAAAGAACGTATCAAGCACCCGTAAAAAAAGGAAAGCGCCAGTGTGGAATCGAACCAAGCACCTCCGAATTTGAACCGAGTACACTAACCACTGCGCCACGCCGACAGATGGCGATGTAGGTGTACTCACAAGTAGTGAACTCACAAAGTCACTGTTTAACTTCAGTTCTGTTTGTCGTTTACTTGGGAGGGACGCGATTTGCACCTGCTACTAAAATTTGCACATTTGACAAACACGAACAACTGCTGCCTGTAACGATTACCACTGCGATAATGGCAACAGCGCTATGTTTTTGTTACAATTTACAACCGCAAGGAAAAAAAAAAAAACAACTCAGTGGACTGAGGAACAGGTAGAGTTTATCGGTGGTCACTGCCAAGTTTATTATCCGCTTCTCGCTCCTTCCAAAGGGCGTTATCAGTTCAGGCTTTATGACGCTTCTGTGCCCATTCGATAGATGCGCCCACACAATTGATTTTGATGTTTTTCGCGCACCGCACACCGCAGTCGTGCCAGCGCACCGCTGTTGCTCTGTCGCTAGGAACAGCTACATAACGGCTTGTCCAAAACAAATGCAGTGCACCAAAAACATTATGCTATCATATTGGTTCAGTAAACATACGAATTGACGTGTCTATGTTCTCGCGTAAGAACCAGCGAAGCGCCGGCGAGTGCAAACGGCGGCTGTCGGTGAGGTGAGGCGTACATTTGGTGGAAGTGCTGCAAGCGCGTCGCATCGATGTTTGTCGCTTCTTGCGTGGACACCGTACACAATAAAAAAGGCTTCATTTAGGGTAAATGATGCCACAACTGTGCTGTATTGTCATTTTTACTCGTCGGAATTGTGTATTCTGAAACCCAGAAGCGCCGATAACACTTGAACGGGCTAGGTCGGTATGACTAAACTTTGGTGGAAATCATAATGGTTGAACAGAAGGGTGAAAGTCAAATTCGCTGTGGCTCATCTCGACGCATGTCGAAAGTGAAAGTTTATGCATATTCGCACGCAGTTTGTTAACTTAAAGGTACGGTTCAAACAATAGAGTGTGCAAGAATTACCAGAGTTGCGTTTCTAGCGTGGCGACATCAAGTGACCGCCGTGTTCTGCTCTAACAATGAAAGATGCAATTGCGAACTGGAGCCCATTTATTTGTCGACAACTGCTCGCCGATGTAAAACATTTATTGTCATGTTCACAGTGGCAACTCTAGTCTTCTAAACATCACAACAAAGAAACACATTGCGGATGTCAGACTGATGTAATTACGTGCGCGAAATGTAAACATATTCCCGGACGCATATTCTATGCTCCACAAAAATTGAAGCGTTGTTGACACCACAGGAATAAAAAAAAAGCGTACTAGAAAGCCAAATGAGCAGCGTTGGTTTTTTTTGACCGTAAACATATATCTCTACGCATTCAAGAATGAAACACAACAAAGTGATTTCACATACTGTCATGTGCTTTTCATCATGCCACCGTCATCCACCAAGCTTCCATCATGCCACCGTCATACACCTTGCTCACCAAGCTTTCCACCAAACACGTTTTGCCTCGCCACCATGAGCCGGCATTTTCCACCGCCACCACCATCTGCCACCATTTTTTCCAGTCTCGCCGTCATGAGCCATTATGCCCACTACAGTTTCCACCATATCCACTAATGTTTCCAGTATATCCACTATTCTTTCCACCATATCCACCAACGATTCCAGCATGCACCAACCGAGGATTTTCAATGGGGTCCCCACAAAAATTGTCAGCTCCGCATGTGTGTATATACACAGACGCGTGGCACACGCACGAACATACATAAAACATGGTTACTCCCCCCCCCCTTTTTTTAGAAATAAATTCTTGTTATGCCTCTGACGTCACAAATACGCTCAAGCACTACACGCACGCGCACTCTTTTTTGTTTTGTTTTGCCCTTACGAAAAGCTCTAAAATGTGTAGCCGATTCTACAGACCCTTTCACTGTTTACAAACACAGACCCTCTATGACACCCGGTTTCATCCACCGATGTGCCTGAATCGCATCGATGGGCAAGAAGAGTGGTAGAAAATAGCCCGCTTATTTTTTACACTTCTATTCCTTTATTTGGCGAAATATGTTCACAAAATGTTATTTTGAGCTACATAAAAACTACACGAAATTGCCTTGAAAATTACGCACGTTCTTTTTATCTGAAAAAAAAATAATAAAAGACTTTCCCTACCCTTAAAAAGCGTGAAAACTTCAGTTCAGTTTCGACGTTACGAGCGGGTAAATAAGGTGACCGGAAGTTCTTTTGCAGCAAAACGCTTGCAATCTTGAAACCGTCTATACTGCCTCAGCCGGAACTCCGAACGCAAAGGCCTGGCGACCGTTGTTTTAAATATATCACACTCTCGCAGTAGCATAATCAGGCGAGGATATGTGCTGTGTCAGAGAGAGAGAGACTAAGAATCTTTAATGTGTTTAAGGATAAGCGTCCCTAGTCCAGAATACCTTGCGCTCAGGCTGCGTCACGCGCAAGCCTTTCCTGCGAGTTACTTGCAATATAACATTGACTTCTGAAAAGATGTAAACCAGCATTGGACTTTAAGGAACAGTTTGAGTGTGCACACGAAAACAAACCTACTACATAATGGAAATCTGATCGCAATCAGACGGCTGGGCTCACAGTCAAACGTGACTGTCTATGATCACTTCGCGAGGCCTGTAAGGACAAAGCCAGTGACACCCGTTTCGGCCGGCTCCGTCCGATCTGCGAAGCACCTCGTGATCGCCGAGAGAAACCGAAGAAAAGCGACGATCCACATCCGACGCCGTTCGCGGAGCACAATGCATAATACGAGTCGAAGGAATGCGCGTCGGCCGTCATCGCGCCATCACCGGATGCACGTGCAAGTCGACACGACGTTCGAAGGCCGAGACGTGGCTCGCGCCGAACACTTATAACCACGTGTTCAGGCCTGTCGCCAGGCAGCCCGATCGACGATGTCCGGCGGCGAATACGATACGACGAAACCTATCTATAGCGCACGTGGCTTCTAGCCTCTGTACAGGGAGAGCCTGTGTTGCGTGCCGTGCGCAAAGGATCATGCACCGCCGACGACAGCGTCCCGTGGGACCAACGAGAACCGAGTCTCGGCGGCGACGGGAAATGCTTGCGCGATGATTGGTCGGATCGCATCTCGCATGACGTAGCAACCGCCATTGCTTCCGCTCTCTGTCGCTCCTGTAGTGTCGTGTTCACGCGACCAAAAGGAAGGAAAGCCCATTTTATGTCAGCTTGTAGTTAGCAGCGAGTGGCGTGCACCGATAGCCGTCAAGTGCGACGGTGCTTTAAATAGCAAGTTTGGTTGCATTCTCTTTCTTCAGCTTGTGTGCATTGACGTAGCACACGTGATGGTACGAGTCTTTTTGTATTAAATGCGAAGCATTTTTTAGCGAACTTCGGCGACTTTGAGCGTATCTATCTATCTATCTATCTATCTATCTATCTATCTATCTATCTATCTATCTATCTATCTATCTATCTATCTATCTATCTATCTATCTATCTATCTATCTATCTATCTATCTATCTATCTATCTATCTATCTATCTATCTAGCTGCAGTTACGACATTTAGCTCTCCTGGCCGTTTCGATAATGGGATCGACACCAAACGTGGTATGTCATAACATGACTGTATGACGAGCATGATTCACTAGTCATAACAATAAAAGCATGACATTTATGTCATGAATGTCATGATTTACATTTTACGGTCTTACTGATCTTGCGGTGGCTTCGTTCACATGATATGTCGCAAAACGGGCATGGTATGGCACGACTGCATAGCGAACATAACTGATAGACCCTAACGTGGAAATCATGACATGCATGTCATGATTTTCATGTTATGACTCGTCATGACTACACGCCATGCTCATGGTGTGCTCGCGGTCGTTTTCCTAGTTTCGGATCTACCAAATTTGATATAACGGGACGTGAAAGGATGATGAAGGTATGTGACTGGTGCAAACATGATAATCATGAGATGCGTGTCATGTAAGAACATGACTACATGCCACACTCAAGGCGGCAATACAGTTCGTCGTGACCCGGCGCGCATGCGCTGCGGCGTTCGTTTCGTCGCGTTAATGCCGGCGATGCCACGCCATCCGCCGGTGTACCTGCCATGTACCTGCAGGCGCATCGTTCTGCGTTGCTTTGACGCACGCGCGTTGCAGCGCGCCCGGCATCCCTCCATCACGAAGAGAGGCAGATGCAGTGCTGTCTGGTATAGAGCATAGAGTTTCCCACAATACTTACTAGAGGGAACTCTGGCGCTAGTGTCTATGGGAGTTGCTACGCACGGCGCTTCAGCAAGCATGGGAATGATGGGTAGTACACACATTTGTATAATTTTCGTACTTCTGTCCTGCTTCTGGCTCCGTGTCTGTTCGTGTGGCTTGGAGCTGTTTTTTCACGAAAACATAAATGAGCAAATGTTAACGTTTGCGCTTCACAACGTTATTCTTATAAGCTTACTATTTCGAATCTAGTCCTTAAGCTCAAAAGGGTTCGTTCTTTCTTTCAAAACGAAATCATAACCAGTAATAAACGAAGCCGCAAGTACGATTCGCCGCCTGCAAGTACGAAGACTAGGCAAATGTGTGTACTACCCATCATTCCCATGGTCGCTGAACGATTGCAGTGCCAGAGTGTCCTCTAGTTAATTTTGGGAAACTCTATTGGGTAGAGCTGGGTAACGTCATGAGGACTAAATGCAGCATGTTCCATTTCGCGCCAATTGCCACCAGGCCGCGCCGACAGACGCTGGTCGCACCTGGCGTCCGTTGTGCTAGCGCAGCGTCGCTGTGCCCAGCGTGCGCGCTCGCCAACGTTACGTCGGAGTATACAAGGCTCTTCATGATGCGCTCGCAGCCGTTCAAATAGCTCCACATATACCAAATATGGAGTTTCGTCAATGAATGACGAAGGTATATGACTGGTGCAAGCATACACGCGTGCCATGTAAGAACATGACAACATGTCACGCTCATGATGCACTCGCGGCTGTTTCACTACCTCCACATATACCAAATTTGATATCACGTGACGTGAATAGACGACGAAGGTAAATCACAGGTCCAATAATATAATCATGATATGCGTGTCATCTAAAACATCACTACATTCTACGATGATAGAGCGCTCGCGGCCGTTTCGCTAGCTCCACATATACCAAATTTAGTATCAAGTGACCTGAACAGTTGACGAAGGCAAATGACACGTGCAAATATGATAATCATGACATGGAAGTCATGTACGGCATAATTTGCCTCTGCCTCGTAACGTTGTGCTGATTTTAAAGTGGCATATCAGCCTTCCTCATCGTGCTTCGCATATCACGGGTTCCCACTGTACGTTGGATCTGCCATTTTTATTTCAGTAATTGGCGTAGCCAAAAAGGGGGGCGGGACGAAAACTACAGTTTTCATCAATAGAAAAAAAGAAGCACACGTACCCAGTGCAATAGGTTCGCTCCTTATGTCCGTATTTCTCGCTCTACGTTTGATGGTACTATCGTGCGAACTCACCTAGCCAGACACCATTTTAAAGAAAATTTTGCATGTGTATAGATATATACACAAACACGAACACTTATAAAATGCTCTTAAACATAAAAACAATCACAGCATATCCACGAGGTGAATGATGATGAGTGGAGTGAAGCGGACGGATTTACGGACTCATGGACCGGTGGACGAACACACACATGGACAGACGCACGCAAGGACGGGCGCACGCACGCATGGACGCACGGAAGCATGGGAGGACTGATGCACAGACGCACGGACGCACGCACAGACTGACAAACGGACGGATGGATGTCTGTCTGCCCATCCGTCCGTCTGTCTGTCTCTCTTTCCGTCCGTGTGCGCGTCCGCCCATCGATCCGTCCGCCTTCCGTCCGTGCATGCGTCCGATCGCGTTTGAGAATGCAGACAGCGCGCGGGTAACACCGACGAGACGCGAGCCAAGGAAGCCGAGCGCAAGCGTCTTCAACGCGCTCGCCACTCTGCTTCGCCATTGCTCAAATATGTTTCTACATCCCCCTGCCCCAGAATATTTCATAGTGACGTTACTGCTCGTGTGATATACCTTATTTCCTTGCAGGCGCGAATTACGGCAAGGGTCTTCAAGAAAACGTTGCATTCTAAGAATAAAGCTACGCTATGGTTCGCACCAAAAATTAAAAAAAAAATCGAGAGATACATAGAGATAGATCAAGAATCGAGATATATGGAGGAATGAAGGTCTTCTCATCCAGTAAGAATTATTTTACGCTAATTTGACGTACCACTATTTCCACGTATCTCCACACGAAGTTTTACGTATTAGAATCCGAGCTAACGGGAGGAAAACCAGAGAAACGAGCCATACCTTCACCGAGGCTGCGCAACGTTAACCAGTGCTGACGAGTGCTGGTAGCATGGAAATAATTACGGTCGGACAAGGCAGCTGTCACAACTCACCTCTTTCCGCAAGTCTGGAACGCTAAAATATGCTTTCGCATATTGAACATCCATGGGGAGGGTGTACAGACACCTGCCAGGGAGGTCTGCTGATAAGGGTGCTCGACCTGAAGGTCGCGGGATCGAATCCTGGCCCTGGTGGCCACATCTCAATAGAAGCGAAATGTTAGAGGCTCGTGTGATTAGATTTAGGTGCAGGCTAAATAATACCAGGTGGTTTAGAGCCCTGCACTGTGGCATTCCTTATAACTAACAAGTATTTTATAAGGAACTTATACCGACAAAAATAACAGGCCAGTGACCATGCTACTCATTTTTCGTTACTGCATGCATTGCTTCACAATGACATTGTGTATCTCCCTTGTGGAATACTCCAGCAGTAAAACGATTCTCCCGTTTTAACTGCCGCGAAGTAACTCAAACGCGACATCTGGCGTTCAACCTTGTTTTTTTTTTTTCATTTCTTTTCAGCCCGCATAGTTTACAAACTTCAAACTCTCAACAGTATTTTTTCTTACTTTAAACAGAAATAACTGCACAATTCCAAACGCCCCTGAACGCTATGCGAACCGTTCGAAGTACGAAATACGCCGAAAGTGAGTGTGTGGAAATTCTACACGCTACTGACTTTGCCAACTATGCGGGAGTACGAAAGCGCGGATTTTTGTACGGGATCGTATTACGACTCGCATGAAACCACATTTACACAACAGGGCTGACTCTTGGGGCTCTTTGGACTCTGTCGAAAGATCGCGATGAATAACGAGTGCTTTAAAATCAGTTTTTGAGTTACAAGACGGAAATGATATCTGAATTTGAAACAAAACAAAGAGCAAAAATTTATTCGCAACTTTCACAGATGGTCGCGTCACCATGCGGCATCCGTCGTAACTGTCGTTTGGGGGATGTCCACAGAGCCAGCCCACGCCATCGTTGAGTCGGCCTCACTTTGGCTGCTCGCTGGTGTTTTATATTTTGTCGCTGGCAATGTCTACTACGGTTATTGTGAAGTCGGACAGTTACTGTGAGTCGTAGTAGAAATGATTCAATCTTTATTGTTTGCTTGCTGAGCTAGAAGAATCACAAAATATGTTGGATGCCGCTGTGCAGACGCCGTGCAGTCAAAGGCGAGGTTTCCTGCTTTGCACGAGCATGGCCGCTTGGTCTTCCCCAGCCGTGGCACAAGCAGCGCTCACAAAGCTGTACACCGCAGCAGACGATGTGCCCGACGTTCGAAACTTCTTTTCCATCAATATACGCCGAACAGGCGTTTCTCACCATGCAGTGTGGGATATAATACATCTTCTCAGCAAAGCCTTGACAACACGGTGGCTACAGCCGGAGATACTACACAGGTCGAAGTGACGGGCACACCGGTGGCGGCTGCCGGCGCGCCAGCTGCACGATTACAGTGTACTAGAAGGGGCTCTAGCATGATCCCCCAAACGACAGCCATGTTGAACTTGCATCAGCGCCCTCTCTAGATGGTGAAAGTTGCGAATAGCACGAAGTACTTTTTCTGTGGAGTAGCTGTATGTAGCTGTCAGCAAAAAAGTTCGAATAGCATCGACGAATCGCGTGTGTTTGTATGTTTGTACGTTCAATAAAACAGGGGTGATTTCTTTGTATCTTTATTTAAAGAACGGAGCCCTGCAACATTTTTACAAGTGATCATTGCATGACCTCACTAAACAAGTTTGTTGCCTTACAAATCTACAACCACAGCAATGTTTAGAATCCCTAGAGTACGAGCAGAGTTACAGAGATATGCCTGCTGTAATTGCATTCTCTCTTCTCTCATCCCAAACGAACGCGCTGGAAGCTAAGCAGAGATTGAGGACACGGGGAAAGAAGCTACGTCACGCAGATGTCATGACTTCGAGCTTTTTTTTTTTTTTTTTTTGAACGCGCAGGTTACTACGGAGTTATTTCTGCAGCACACGCCAAGGCTCGCGTGGCGGCCTCTAGGTGCGGCCTAAAAAACTATGCAACTAGCGCTGCTGAAATCAACCAATGGCCGTGAATTTGGGTACATATTGTGGTTATTGGGGTATATGACGTCACTCGTATAAATGAGAGGAAGGAATTGCTGGTTAACTTGAAAAAGAAGTGCGAACTCCGGGCCACGTACCACGCCATAATTTTGTGTTCGCATATTCTCAGGAGCCTCCAGAACCGACATGCAGCGTTTACTGACCATACTAAAAAACTATTTATTGTACGGCCACTTTAAAATGACAGAGCGAAAAATTGTGATTTCTACGGTATAAAAATATTCTTAAGCAGTACCAAAATCATCCGCTTAGAGAAAAAACAAGGCGTTTAGTCAGCGAGAAAGCACAAAAAAATAATAAATTCCGGCAGCTTCGCACAGGTGGTGCCAAGTTTCAAAAAAAGGCACAGCTGGCCATTTTTCCTTGTTTCATTTCGTCTAAAACAGCTGCTTCGGCCATCTGGTTCATGATAATTTAGACAGATTTATCAGCGCGAAAAAAAGAAAAAAAAAAACACACACACACACAGCGCTGTGTGCACAAGTTTCGTCTTTATTGCGCTGATAAATCTGTCTAAATAATCATTTCATCTTTCTATTTTTTTCCTGCCTCCGTTTTTTTTCGCAGTTTTTTCTGTCTTGCTCTTTTTGTTTCTAATTATTTCTATTTACCTTGCTATATTTCCCTCTTCCTTCTCTTTCTTGCTTGCTTCATCTTTTTTTATATATGTAGTTCTGCCTGCGTTACACGGAACGATAACAACGTACGACCACCCGGGCTCCTAAAGTGCTCCCCACTTATCATCATAAATGTACTAGTAGAACAAGAAGACTTTTACTTGAGTGCGTGCTCAATATTTAGGTCCCTAGATGAAACACGTTGTTTCATCTAGGGGCCTTACTCAATATGCTACGTATAGCTACGCTATGTGTGCTCTTCCCTGTGCTACGCCAAGAGACGACGACAGCGTACGACAGCCCGGACCTCTTGAGTGCTCCCCACTTGGAACATAATTGATCCCTTCGTCGTAGGAACCAGTATAACACGAAAATTACCATGTCTTCATAGATGTATACATTATTGTACATTAATGTCTGAGAGATGGCTGAACGTTTGTTGCTCTTCGGCATCTATAGCAGCGTTTGACGTGGATGAATCCACATTAACGGACGAGAACCGACGCATTCAGGCGTGGTATATGGCGTGACAGTTAAAACGTCAACTCGCAAGACGCTCATTAGGAGTGCATTCGTTGTGCCTCCTTTTTTGTTTTCGTTTTTTTCTCTTTTATTTAATACCGTCTCTCCCCATACATTCACCGCAGCCCTCAAGGGGCATAAAATGTGAATAAAGACGTGTCAACAACAAACAACCCACATTGACGCCTAGTGGCGCACTCATCCCAACGACTGACGTCCATGGTTCGAACTTCGTGATTGGTGACGAAGTTAACACACACCTGGACACCGCATATATGCTGAATTCCGCACGAAACGGGAACCACGCGGCAAAGGCTGGTACTCGTTATGCACTCATTCAAAGCGGGGTCGTTTAACGACAGAGGCGCGACGACGTGCACTCTCCAGTGATTGAGCAGCTCACTGCTTTGCTCATGCTTACAAAATAGATCGCTTCAGAAACGCGAGAAGCAGAGTTCGTATCGCAACCTAAGCTGTGAACGCGTAAAGGCGTGCCGCTTCCCGCTGGTGCGTCGCTCGATCGTTGCACCAAAAGCTGGAACGGCCGAATTGCTCTGTCTGTGCTCGTTAGGGCCATGGTTCAGTGCTTCACTTCACCGATCCCAGACGGCCACACCGTCCAGGTCACTTAGGTCACTTTGTGAGCCGAGGAGTATGTGAAGGCTCAGGCATGAGTGCCGGTAGCGCAGTGGATAGAACCGAAAGGTTCTGGGGTCGAGTCCAAAGTCATCCAAATCTACGAAACAACTGGTTTCTTTGTCGTCTGTATTCCACTTTTGTATTTCCGTGACGAAAATTTATCAGTGTTTACTTGTTAGGCCCCGGAATAAGACACTTCCGCGTTAAAAGAAACCATGGGCGACGACGCCACCTTGATGTTCCCGCCCTAGTCACCATGACGTCATAAAGTTTTACGGCACCTGTTGGGACCTACGTCGTCCGTAATTTGTGTACGTTAAGGGCATTTTTTTCTTGAGGGGCCAGAAAGTGGTTACGAGAAGCTTCGGGAAATTTCGCTGGGCCGATGTCCGCCAGCTACAAAATACGTGACGTCACACATGCAGCTTTCGGCGCAAAATTTAAGGATTAAGCTTTGACCTTGATGGTCAATCTAGATAGAGGGATATGCCTAATATTGATGATATTAGAGTTTTCAGGCTAAAATTTATCATTCTAAATTGATTTATTGTTACCTCCGTGAGTATTACTATACCGGATGTCGTATGCAGCTAACCCGAAGCAAGATTTTATTTTTTTAAGGCACTCAAGGAAAGTTTTAGCGGGCGTATACTACTAACAGCCGTACAACTCGTATTTTTTTCATCAGCAAGAATTAATGAACTGAACATGACTTCAATTCAACATTATTTCTTAAGCACTTTAGTCAATAAAATTCGAACGTTAAGTTGTAGGCTGCCTTACCTAACCGCATATTCCAGCATTTGTTCTGAACTGGAATCTGCTTCATTTTTTTTTAATTTCGAGAAAGAACAAAAGCCCGCGACACTCACCCAACATGAAGTAGACGTGTGCTATGCTCGAGTCCTTCCCAGAGTTCCGTGGTTGATTCATGGTTGCATTCGTTTGTCGCTGCAATGTTCAGTCACGGCCGCTATATTTCTTATGTAGTGGACGTGGTACATTGCGTAAAGCTATTTGGTAGACGTGACCTGAAAACATGCAGATAACGCACCCGTCGATGTCTACAAAGAAGGTAGGATAGTAATTTTTTCTCTACTTAGTCAGCGTACTCCTATGAACATTATTATTTGGGTGGAAATGCGTCATTTGTAGGTGTCATTACAGTGCTCAGTTCTTCGTAAATGCATAGGGAACATAAGACGAGAAATTGAAGGGCTTGTTTTCCTTTGTCAGGCACAACCTTACTGGAAAGCAACTGACAATCTAACTAAGAAACGTATGGGGACGGTACTTGCAGTCTTTACGCTGTATTGCTGTAAATACAATATAGATATGAAGAAATTAAACTGGACAAGAAGACAACTGGTCACCATCAGAGTCCGAACCTTCAACCTTCGGATTGTCCTAATGGTAATCCACTGCCACTGCACCTGAATATTCGTAGCTTCTTATGATGAGAGAAAGAGCTAGAGAAGGAGAGAGAGAAAAACATTTACTAAAGTAAAAAAAAGAAATACGGAGAGATGGCGTTTGGTCAAGTCAATGCCGGGACGCCACCTTCTTGAATTGTATGGCTTGGAGCTGTCTTTAGAGACTTCAAGTGAAGAGAAACTTTATGCCCCGTAGATGTACATATATGTGATAGTTGAATTCGTTGTTTTGAAATGTCATGTTTTAACTGTTATGCTAAATTGTGTATAGTATGTACTATAGACTAAACGCTTGGAGACTTGCACACTACGTGCTCAATGTTAGATACGTTTAAGGGAAAAGGGGTAACCGGCGTCGTATATGCGCACCAGCATCTGCTCACATCTCGTCAATAAAAAAAAAATGCGGTGCCTTCTAATATACATTACCTATATAAAAATCCTTACGAAAGTTCTCTTTTCTCTTTTGTTTGGATAATGGTACCAAAGTCATTGTAGACTTTCGTTGCCGCTTATCGCATAGAGTTGATTCACACGAACGCGAAACGGAGGAAGCAGAGAGAGGAGATTGAAAGGAGCAGCACGCCGAAGTGAGATGCGTTAAAACGGAAGTGCCTGCCAGCGAGGAAGTTGCACCCTTGTGATGACATGGAGGCAAAGCTTAAAAGGCAAAGCTTCCGCATTAATTTCCCTACGTGGAAACGTTTAGAAGGTAAAAGACGCACCATTGTAAGTTGTGCAAGATTTTCAGTACTTGTAGAAGAAAGAGCAATGTACGTCACAACTCGAATCATTGTGAAGAAGGCGATTATAAATAATGTCATAAAAGTGTGAAGCATCGCCATTCTGAGTGTTTCGGAAACAGAGATAAAAAATAAGGCGTAAAAAAGGAAAAGAAAAGGGAAAGAAAAATGTAAAAGAAAGAAAGAAAGAAAAAAGAAAGAAAGAAAGAAAGAAAGAAAGAAAGAAAGGAAGAAAGAAAGAAAGAAAGAAAGAAAGAAAGAAAGAAAGAAAGAAGGAAAGGTGCTCTGGTTGCACTGCACGTTTAATCAGGTAGGTTCCACCTAAAGTGCTGGATATAGCCCAGAAACCAGAACGTTTCTCGTCTGGTTTTTTTGGATTAGCCAGCATCTCACCAGGAGCAGATTAAGAGTTTAGCGTGAAGCCTGGAGATAATCACGGTGTGACTGCGTCACAAATTCGGTCGACCTCGTCTCGTCATGATGCCACGATAGGGTGGCATCATCACGTGAAGTTAACAATGGTGATAGACCGCGACAATACGTGACAGAGCGCGACGACGGAAGACGCCGAAGAGCCAAGCCCCTCAAAGGTGCTTCGCACGTAACAGCATAGCAGGGAACATGATACACAGGAAGGACGTTAGTTTGGCAAGGCAGAGTGATAAATAGTGTATTATTAAAATAAGTAGGTATAAGAGAGAGGGAAAGCTCACCTCTTTACTTCTTTCTTCTCTCTTCCTGTCTTAAAATCTTTTAATAATAACCAATTATCTGGTTGAAATGAGTGCTGTAAAGCGTTAGACACAAAACAAAGTAATGTTAAACACGCGGAACTTTCTTACCTAACTTTGTATGTCCAACGCGCTTCACAAAACGCATTCATGCTTCACCAAGCTTCTGCGCAGCTAAAACATCTGCATCAACCGAGGCAGCGCCGAGTCGCATACTGTACAAACGTACAAAAATACCTTGAGCTCATCAAATGCTATACGCCCTTAATAGGCCTGGACGCGGAGAATATTCCGAAAGAAGTTGCACTTCCTTAAATTATTCGCATATTAAAACCAGAATTTGAATTCGATCAAAGTACGCGTTTATTTATTGATGCTGTTGTGGTAAACTTGTCTACAACCATATCTTCTCTCCAATCTTAACTAGGAGATAGTATTGGCTCCTTGCCTTTTCGGAGCGTCAAATGTCAGTCTTCTTCAGCCTTGAGAGTGGGTGTACGCTGCATAGCATGCTACAGACATCCGCGTAGCGCACTTGATTGCTTCTGGGCACTCCTCCCAGGGGGCACTTCCATCGCATAGCCTGTCATCTCCACTGCTTCAGAGTCGAGCCCAGCCTGCACGATCATTCGAGCGCGTTTCGCGATAGACTGACATTTCACCGGTCGCCAGAGGGCCCCCTACGATCTTCGCTTCGCCCGACTTCGCGTTGACTTGTACAATCTGCGACCGTCGGTCAGTCCGTGCATGAAGGACTCCGGCGCGTGCTCTTTGCGGACATTGGCACGCGCCTGTTTGTAAACGCGGCCGGTGTACGGCCTTTTGGGGTCAGGCTTCCCGGAAACGCGCGGCGCCTTCGATCGACCGCACGCGCCCATCGCGTTAAAACCGTGCAGCGTAGTAGACAATGCGACGGAGGGACGTGGTTTCTGTAGTTACTCTCGAGGAGCCAGACAGCCCCGCATTCAGAAAGAAGTTGGTCAAATTAAAGCGGAACGTAAGATCTGATGAGAGGCAATCGGGATAAGTGTTGGATCGTTAACGATGGTGGACGGCCATTTACAAAGAAAAGGTTTTGCGAAGCTTGTTCTTAAGAACTGAGCGTCCGCTACTAAAACAGCGTGTTCAATTGAAATAGCGTGTTCATTGTGGCGGATGAGAAATGCCTGTAGTTGAGAGTAGGAATGTACAGCTTGCATATTATTAGCGTATCTTCTCTTCTGCATCTCTTCCGAGTCTAGGGACGGCGTACTGCTCACTCGTACTACAGCACATAGAGAAGTGTAATTTATTAATAATTTCACCATGATAATTCCCCGTCCCAACGTGGGAGCGGCCCGCGATCCTACCCCTATAAAACGGGGGTGGAATCCTTCAGGACCCCAATAAAAGTTTTTCATCCATCCATCCATCCGTGATAATTAGCTGATTTTTCTTACGTTAATAAGCTTGAAGACCTCTCAAGCGCATGGCATTCATTAATTCCCAGTGACTACAGGCAGTCAGACTCATAACGTGAGGTGTGGCCAGTTACGTAATGATATGTGAAAGAATACTTTTCTTTTTTTCAAATTATGACCGTACGTAGTATACAGCTGTCATCAGCACATGCTTCCGTATACGCTGGTCCGTGACCTGCTGCAACACTGCACGCTTATAGGGAAATGAAGTATCGCGCACGCCTCGTTCTCGGTCCGGTGAACGGGTCACCCTGCCATGCAGACGCCGTCCCGTCACGTTTCGTGCAAAGCTGCCCATTATATATCTAGGCACCAGTGATAGGTTCAGAATTGTGCACTTCGTACTGACTTCGCTCCTTTGGCTACCATTCAAGCCATGAACGGCCTGCCCTAAATGCATGATCTTAGAACAAATTTTTTCATGGGCATTACAAGTACGTGCGTATATTAAAAAAAACGAATATTACATAAAATTGTACTGATGTTCCATTTGGTCTTAGAATCACTTATATCCGCTGTTTCTGAAAACAAAACTATTTTTATGCCTTTGCAAATGTTAAAGATATTGTGGCTTCTGGTTAATTTGTGCGTTAGTATCGCTTTCGGTTTGTTTCGCCTATGTGCTCGCGTTGTCTGGTGCACCCGCCCTATTCACCCAATGGCTCTCTTGGTGGTCGTATGTGTTACAGCAAAAATGGTTGTAATACCACAACAGCTGATTTTGACGCAGTAGCTATCCGCCGCCGCCGGTGTCCTTAACCGCTATTGTCCGCGAGATCGAGCAGAGTCGCCGCCTTGCGGCAACTGGCTGAAGCGCACCAGTGTGAACACGGCTGGTCTGGAGGCGCGCGCCTCCAGACCGGCCGTGGTGTGGATAGCTCCGTGCGTCGTCTGCTATAGCCACATCACGTTTCCATGGGCGCGTACGTCATGAATTAACGTTCCTAAAGGGTGGTTTGTTCAACTATGTCAGCGAATGTAACTGCTTGTATGCCTGAAACGACATGCGAAAGCATTTGGTATTGCTCGGCTGTTAATTCGCTGTAATAAGATCAGCGAGTCCAAAGTCCAAAGTCCTGTATATTGCCCTCGTACCTTCCATTCACCAGAGTAATATCAGAGTAGCTACCACTTTCTGCTTCAAGAACATCGTAAAATGTACTTCGCATCCTCCCGAAAATGAAAACTATTGAATGGTGTGTGAATGCAGCGTTTTAGTGTCTTAACAACAACGATGTTCTAGGCCCCGCACTTGTGCGGAGTTGGTAGATGTACAGGTGCGACACTCTAGTTTATTGATTATGCGAGGAGCCCTAATTGTCTTCATCTAGCCATGGTACCACTACACAAAATATTACTATCACATAAGCTGTGACAATTCAGTATTTAAACTGTACTCAAAACAAAGTTGCCGTGCACAACGATGTGCTTAGATTTCGAAACGCTTTAAAAGCACAGACGCTCAAAACTAATTCAGACGGCATGTATATAATTTCACTGAAAATCTCATCTTACAATGTCTTGAGCGTTTGTGTGGCATCATTATTGACCGACGGAAACCTGCAGTAATCTTTCGTTAAAAAACATGCTCGTCCCATCAAATAACCAGACTTTTGTTGTAGCCCTGTCATGAACGTAATCCGCCAAATAAAGCTGTCTGCTGAACTCTTACAAGGTTTATATACTTCTGCTGGTGCAAGAGCTTGTGCGTACACGTGGTAAATGCAATGTAGTGCAAAGCCCTATCAGTCACTAAGCTTTCCTGACTAGAGTTATCGACTGTCCGACATTTCATGGTGCACAGAATGAGAAAAAATATGGCAGCATATCCACAGGGTGAATGATTGAGAGTGGGGCGAAGCTGGGTCCGCACGCCGCTGCTGCTTCGGCCTCCCATTGTACTGCCTCGCACGCCCGCACGTCGGGGTCCCTTCTTCAAACGCGAGCCGCCACCGCCCTGCGCGCACGCCGCTCAGCAGCCTGGTCCATCCTCCACCACTGAACCTATGAATGCGCGCGCGTGCCAGAAGGGTGCTTTTATTGTACTATAGAGTGCCCCCTGGCAAGAACAAGCTTTTGTAATAAGTTGGAGCATTGGACGGCCCACTCGTTACGCTAATCGCATTGAGCGATGATTGTTCTTTCACTGTTGTAAAACGATTTATAGGTCATATTAACGCGATTGCTTTCCCGACATCAAGCCTGACAAAGGCAAGTTTTACAACTATAGTCAGAAGCACCGGAGTAGCTCAGTGGTTTCACGAATAAACAGGCAGATTGAAGAAGTATTGTCAAACCATAAAAGGTTTAACAAGAGGTGCCCGAATGGCTTCATCAAGTAAAAAGCCTTCTACAGATGAAGGAATTTTAAAAAGCCTGTTAAGTTAGGCAATTTTTACCTCTTTTATTTCGTTTTTGTTTGTGCTTTGTTTGATGTTCATTTGTTTGTGAATGTTGTATGTAGACAGGCAACAAAAAAGAAAAACTGCAGTAGTTCAGTGGTAAAATACTTGGCTGGCAACCAGCAGACCCGTGTTCAATCCCCGCTGTGCCATTAATGCTAGGTCATGCCTGCCTAAGGCAAGTTTGACGAGGTACACGCACCGGCATAACTCAGCGGTAGAGTATTAAGCTGGCATCCAGCAGACTCAGGTTCAAGCCACACTGTGTCATTAGTGCAGGTTTTTTTTTTGTAATTTCGCGCGATGTGGTTACGGACACCAGCGGCAGCGGTGGTGGTGCCGGACAACATGCAACTGTGCATGACCCATGTTGTGGTCTCATAACAGCTTTCACTGTAAAACAAAACGAGCGAATCAGAGAGAAGATATGCTGACAACTGCCGCCGTGCATGTTTAAGCACACACGCAGAAGCAAGGAAATGAATGAAAGCCCTTCGACTGATTGCGCTGATTGATGCAATGCGCGCACATCCATTACGTATGCCCGAGACAGACACATGAACGTCCTTGGCAATGCGTGCAAGAGTTGCACCGTTCGCGTTATCATTACGCTCTTACAGAGGTCACGTGACCGAAGCCATTGATTGCGTCGTCGCACGCGTGACCGATTCTCAGACAGGCACGGAACATCGCACATGAACGCTGCCGCAAACGAGGAACGTGCACGTGACCAGCGCTCGCCTTCCACGTGACACCACGGGTAGGAACGAATTTTTTTTTTTCCGGGACGGCCCATCGCCCCATTAGTGCGGCTAACTGCTCCAATGCGAACGGTCAGCACGCTGCGATAACGACTTCAAGCAATTCTATTGCAAAACGATCAACACGGGGTCCTTGCATTCAACACTCTCCAGATTGAACCGAGATGCCTCTTTCTGTTTTTACCTTTCGTCTCAGAATGTAGCGGCCGAGCATATTCCAAGAAATCCAGCAGAAACGACACGCACTTGTATAAGGCACGTTTAAGCATGCACTTTAAGTGGACATCAAAGAGAAAAACGATTTTTTGTTTTTTTCGTAATATGAAATTACTCTTTCGGAATACCGAGAACACCATGCATGCTTCTAGAAAACATTTAGTCAGCGAGAAAACGAGCAAAAAAAAGAAGGGGGGGGGGGGGCTGGCAACGCCATCTTAAAACTCCCCCTTCAAACGTCGTCACGTCACTGATTTTTGTGGCACCTACTAACTTCTACATCGTTTCTAATCGGTAAAAAAATGATGATCATGGGGACATACACTTAACATGCCAAGCACCCCCCCCCCCCAAAAAAAAAAATAAGAAAAATACAATTTCTATTTCGTGAGGCCATGCAGAGACATTTCAAAGCGAAATTTAGGAATTCAATTTTGAACTTGACTATATTGTTTATTATTAAGCTAATTGACAACGCTAAGTGTTCTCATAGTACAATTTATTAAACGAAATAGATTTATTGTTGCACTTATGTGCCTCCTCAAGTCGTAGTTACAGGATAGGGAGCCGTTCTAGACGCCACTCATTATTCTCTATTGTCGTGTTGAAGTGACTCAGAATAATTAAGCACCACTAAATCTGCCCCCATCAAAGCCTGAAATATTTCATTTGTCAAAACACAGCAAAGATATAGAAGCTATCATCAAGCTAAAGCACCTTCAACGATCACGTGTTTAAAGAGAAGAAAAAAAAAACATCAGAACCGGGCACCATTGAATAGTTAGGGTTATTGGAGAATACTACAAACGACGCATAGAGTGAGAGTACGAAACGATATACGAAGCGCCGAAATCAAATGTAAAAAAAAAAGAATGGTTATTTACGCGTTCTGAAACGATGACTGGTATAGGTTTCGCTCTGGTGCCGTCCACCTTTGTGGTATACAGTGGTTATACGGGTCTCGCCTATATACTGACTAAAAGCAACCATGCTATTGTTTTGCCCACAGCTATCCCATAGTAGATCACCTAGTGCTCGAAATCGTTAACTACTTTTTATAAACACAAATGCCGTGACACAAAGGCTAACAGCGACACGAACGTGTACAGGGGCTAATTAGTAAACGATAACGAAGACCAGATAGTCAACGTTTTCGAAGCCTTGCACTACGGCTTAGCTCACAACTAGATCGAAGTCTTGGTGCGCGAAACCGGAGATACTATTTCATTTCATTTATTTACTCTCAAGGCACTGGGAACTACAGAAACAAAATTATTCACGCATTAAATATTGTTCTTGTTTTTGTTTTTTGTGTGTGTGTTCTTAATGAACAACGTGAAAGTCGTGACCTTGCTAGTGGTCCACCTTTCAAGTTTGCGGTAAACAAACATTTGTAGCGTAGGAGCGTTTCGGTACCGCATTCTCGCGTGTGCTCGTCAGTCACTTGTGTGCACCCAGTTTGACTTCCCAAATCACGGAACAAATCTTCGCCGTTCCTCCGACCCACCCGCCTGTCGTGTTCTTACACGCCCCCTGAATGCACGGTACAACTGGTCCCTTGCCTCGCATGCATAGCTATAGCACCGGGTGCGACAAAAATACAAACCCAGGAAGAATAGCGTGCAGTGTGCAAATAACGGTACCTTCTTCGCCTCCGTCGTCGACGTCTCAACCACGCAACAAGAGCCGTTCATCCAATGCCCTCGCTGTGACCACGGCGGGCGAGCTTCTGTCGCCGTTGCTTACTATGCTGCATGCGCCCTTTGGACCGGAGCCCATTTCACGTTACCAAAATATATGCGCAGTCCCAGACACAACGCGTGACGCTATAAACCCGTGCCGTGCGATCACCGCGAGTTGTTCATTTGTCGAGATAGTGGCCTTGCATTCACCGGTCTGTGTGATACTTTTTGTATGATACTGTTTTCTTTTTCTTTTCCCGCTTTCGTGTATCGTTAAGACGGCACCTTCTTTGCGAATCTCTTCCGCATTCTGTAGACCACGATTGCCGCTGCTGATACGAGTCTTCAAAAGATGAAACGATCAGGCAATTAAGCACAATGAATAATAACAATATGTGATGTTTCACGTGCCAGAACCACGGTACAAGATTACGAGGCCCGCTGTAGCGAAGGGCCTTATATTTTGACCACCCGGTGTTTTTTAGCGTGCGCTGAGATCGCACAGTACACGGGCCTCTGGCCTCCGCAGAAATGCGACCGCCGCGACAGGTATCGAACCCGCAACCTTTTGGTCAGCACCTGAGCACCTCGCACAACCACGTCTTCGGCATGGCGGACGTTTCGGACGTTTCGTCAGACGTCTTCGGGAAATGCCATGTTAATGGCTGGGTTCTTCCTAGTTGTTTTCATACGTTTGTGTTCATACGATACAACAGGCCCTGTACGTTCAGCCAATTAATTGTTAATCAGATCAGTCGCAACAGGGTCGAATAAGAAACCGTATAACGGAGAGTCATAGTTTAAAGCTCGGATAGTGTGAGCAGAGTTATCGAAGATGTGAGTGTTCAGTGTGCTGACAAAAAAGACCTCGTTCCGTCAAATATGCCAGAACACCCCTCAATATGAATTATTTTAACAAAAGAGAAAAACAATCAATCCAGGGGGACCTTTTGTTTTTAGACACAGCCTAATGGAGCCAACTGATAATGAAGCTGAAGACTAGAAACTTCTGAGCTTCACGTTAAATTATCTTTACGTGGTAGTATCAAGCAATGGCTACCTGCTATTTCAACTCGAATTTAAAATGCTTTTTCTTCTTGAATGGGAAAACTGACTCAAACAAACTGACGAGGGATCGAGATAGGCCACACTGTAGTAGGTAAAAAAATCGTGAAAACAAATAATTAAAGCAATCTTACAAGCTATATAATATTGTAAAGAATGAGAAGGACGAAATCTGATGTAAATAAATATTGTCTAGAGCAGGGGTTCTCGAGCATGTTGGTCCAATGAACCCTGCCAGGCTCTATTAAGTCCCAGAAAACCTTCCTCTTCCCCTTTTTATGCAAGCATTTTTTCATTTGGTATACATAACATTCACGTGCAATAAATTCACAAACAAGGTTCTATTAAAATTTTATTCACTGATGTGCAACAGAGCTCACTTTTCTTGCAACAAACGGGAGCGAGTGACGTTGTTTATACCGATCACGCAGAGTTACGTCAACTAAATGACTTGTGTAGACAATGGTCTAGAACCATGGTCTAGAGAATGTTCATTGGAAAAGAAACAAATTAGGGTATGATGACTACGACGACAAATACGACGATGATAGCGATTATGATAGTGCCGATGATAGCACGGCCTGCACTGCTGCTGCCGCTGATGGCGATGATTAGAAAGAGGAGGCAGAGCAGGAGACAAAGACAATGCCCCTGCAGGAGATGAATAAACAGTCTTCTTCAGACCACAAGGAAACGTCTACAGTGACAAGCACTAGGCGGAGAAATATAGACACCACGCCTGTTCTTGAGGCTGGCTGTTTTATTCTGCCTCATCTTTATTTTTTTGTCTCACGGGGCGAGTGCGAGAGCCCAAGCTGCGTTGCCGCTCTTCATTGTCCCATTCGTCCGTGACTGCGAGCGGGCGTAGCTCCAGAAATCGTCTCTGGGGACGTTACTGGGAGTGTCATGGTAGTCAGTCATAAGCACCCTTTGACTTTGTTTTGTGGAAACGCCATGTACTCTGGAGGGCAAACTGGCTCTGTGGAGCTGGTCGTTGCAGGTCTAGTCCACACCGTGAACGAATGCGGTCACTTGCGGTTGGATGTAGCTCAAGGCTGCAGCTGTGCACTCCAGTTCACCTCTTGAACTTCGGGACTCTTCGCAGCTACCAGACTCGAAGCTCATCCCGGCCAGAGACCACTACCGAAGATGAACATCGTGAAGGGCGTTGTTCTAATGACTCAGCCACAGAGAATCACTTCAACTGTGCAGCTGTGCCCAGTGATACCTCAGATGACCTCTTGGTAAAACGACTTGCAGGGACCACGGAAACAGGTGGCAAGGTACTCACCTCGGTACCAATGATATATTCCGCATCGAGAACCATCTCGCGATATTTCTTGCCAGTGATCAACACTACCAAGAAGTCGGAGCTCCCGGAGTCGCGAAAGCCCAAACTTCGTTGCCGCTCTTCATCGTTGCAACGGGTAAGCCCACACAACTTACCCAAGGTAGATCTCAATGCATTAGGCGCTTACACTCTAATACATATTTCTTGACACCCTTTTCTGTGGGTGTTGAAAAAATTAGAAGGTTGTGAAGCATGGGCGTCGGCAGGGGGATGCAAAAGGAGCATCTGCGACCCTTAGGACACATCAATTGGACTTCACCCAAACCACTCCAGCGCCCCCCCCCCCTCCTGCCAAATACGATGACGATGTAACATAGCTGTGCACCCCTGAAGACAATATCTTTCTGAGGCCCATGCGTAGAAGGCGACCTACAGCGGAGTGTTTCTGAAAGCCTTTTGCTATAGAACGCCCTAGTTCTAGGGTGCATGGCAAAGCAACCTTCCTAAAGGGCACAAATTCAAAACCCCCGGGATGTTGTCCCCTTGACAAGCCTACCCACGTCCTTTTGGTTGTACACACTCATGGCGTCATCAGATGTCAGGCACTCGATGACACATAACAACCGCGTAGCAAAGCAACTGGAGACACTAATCCAGTCAAGCCCGATATTGCGGTAATTGGTCTTTATTGATCGGAGAAGATACGAACAGACGTGCACGGTTGTCGATGAACAGGCGCTACTACACTTGGAGCGCGCAGCGCGGCACGCGTGGACGGGAAGCTTGAATGCTCGCCGTCCGTGAGGCATTATGTTCGCTGCGCGATGATTGTAGGCGGATGAGACAGAAGGAAGAGAGGGGCCACCCCTCTTCCTTTCATTTCCTTTACTTTTTTTTCACGAGAAAGTCAGGTGTGGTGAACTGGATCCAATGAGATAGAGAAACGCGATGATTACCAATCAAAATTCAGCGTCAGAGTCGGCAAGAGCAAAGTCAGGGTCGTATGAGGAGAGAATCCGTTCTTCCTTCGCCGTGATCTCCTGATAGGAGAAGGAAAAAAGGAAGATCATTGTTAGCACGAATTCGCAATAATGTAACTGCTGTGAGAGTGAGCAACTAGTACATGAGCATTTCAGTTGAACTTTAGACAATGCATCTAGGCGGCATTACGCAAATGTATTACTGTCATCTACAAAATACCAGTTGGTCGGTGTTCTGCGTTCGCCCACTGTTTTATTCTCTGCATGATGGAACAAACATCCCTAACTTGGCAGCAATATAACTAACGTTAACTCCATACTTACAGTGATAGTCAGTGCATACTTCTCGTGTTTTTCCTCTCTGGTGTCCATACTGGCACTTCAACCACCTCTGCTATACCTACAGTCGTTATAAGATGCGAAGCAGCCCTTTGACTAGCTTGTGTAACGCTGTCACTCTGTATCGTATATTGTACGCTCGATCGTGCGCCCTTATCTTGCAGTGGGGGGAGTCGTACGTCTTGGCTAGCCTTTGAGTTTCGTCGGAACGATTCTGTTGTAGTTACCGGGCGCACAAAGGTCACTAAAATCATTGCACAACCTCCGTTTGCGAAAAGGGCGCGCTTTTCAGACACAGCGAAGTAACAACTGAGACGCTTATTCGCGTTAATCTGTACCTGTGAGTACGTCTTGTGCGTCCTTTGTGCGTGAGAAACGCGGGGCACGTTTCGACCTGCTTTCCATTCTGCGCGTGACCTTCCAATTTGTTGCGATCGCGTTCATTGCTTCGCCTTTGCGGCAAAGCTGTGACTTTTTAGATGCGGAAGCATCTTATACTCGCGCCTTGTAGTGCGCCGTCCACGCCGTCCGCGCCGTCCGCACCGCTTCTCGAACATTCGACAGCTGACGCGCGCGCATGCGCCGTCGCGCCGTCGCCCACTCTTCCACCATCTGTGCATCCCTTCCTCCTCTACACACCGCGCGCGCTTCACTCCTCCACTATCTGTGCACCCTTCCTCCTCTACACACCGCGTTCGACATCTACAATTCTCCTGATTCTCCAGTGGACGCGCATGTGGCGTCGCGCTTCGAGAACATTCAACAGCTGACAGTGCATGCGCCGTCGTGCTGTATATATACTCAAGGTCGGCGCTCGCTCGCTCAGTTGCCGCTCGTCGGTTGGTTTGTACGGCGCGTCGACGTCCAAGGTCGCGGTGAAATGAATTCCAACGAATCCACAAACACAATGATCGACGTCCCTTCGACCAGCGCCGCCCTTTCGCATACGTGTGTACGTGTTCACTCATTTAACACCCCCTCCTACAACCACGTTAACCAATTTAGCCATCGACCCAAGTAAGTCGCAATTTAACACCCCATTTCACAACCACGTTAACCAATTTAGCCATCGACCCAAGTAAGTCGCACTTTAACACCCCGTTAACCAATTATATGGTCCGCATCCTCCTCAGTGTTCCCCGAGGGAAGCTGCGGGCAATTTTTTTTTGTGAAATCTTTCTTTTTGTCGACTCAATCGTTCTTTACTTAGACTTCACATGCACAACACAAAATAAAGTGCCCACCCACTTGCGTGAGGTCTTCCTCTTCCATGGCGTACATGGCGTAGCCCTGTGCCTCCGCGGCTTCCGTTGTGTCGTCCGGAAGCGTCGCGGACTTGGACGACCCGAGTCCCGCGGAAGGCGAGCGGACCTTGACGCCTCCTCTCATGGGCTCGTCCTCTGCAGCAGGCTCATCTTCGAGTGCGTCTTCCAACTCGAGCTGCAGCACGGACAGCTGCTCGTTGACCAGCCTCGGCTGCTGCATCCGCTGCAGCTTGTCCTTGTCCCCGCGCAGCACGTCTGCCGCGTCGGGCGCCCGCATCTGATACCGGTAGACCAGGTCGGCCGTCAGCGATACACCCTCGGTCCAGTGCGGCTCGCGCAGCACAGCCCGGAAGGGCTGCTTGCGTCGACGGTCCTTCATCTCAGAGTCGGTGTCCTACACCAGGAGAAAACAAGTTCATGCATAGCGTCGACAATATTTTTAGCTTGTCCTGTATTCCGGCATGCGCAATGGAGTTAAAGGAAAACAAGAATAACGGACACCACGGAAGTCTCTTGTTTCCTTGGCATGTACTGTTAATGCTCTTCACGCACTTGAAAAAGAAAATATGTATAATACATTAGTTTGATTTTCAAAGTTATCGTCGCCAAACATCTGCAAGATGATCCCACCCCAACGGTGCTTATCCTGAAGACTCAGCACGGCTGCGTCCTGCATGAAGCCAAAATTGCTATCGCATCCACTGGATGTCGCTTCACTTGTCATGGTCTATGTGCAACACGTGTAACTAACACAATCCTACAGAGTGATGCATGGACGTCAAGAGTCACTGTCCCAGTGAGACACTTGCATCCCTCTGTGTTTACACGTTAGTGTGACAGCATCTCCTCAATATAGAGCCCGAATGCATGTCTTTAAAAAAAGTGGTAATAAAAGTGTAATAAATGCGTTCCGAGCAACCACGGTACACATTTTAGTGGTCTTGACGCCAGTACTTTTATTATACCAACAATGCAATAATTTCAAATGTTGGTATCAGTATATACTCCGTTGACTGTTTATGGGCACCCCTGATGAATCAAAACATTTATAGAGGCTACTAATTTACGAACACACATCTGCTGAAGGTTTACAACAGAAAACACAGTAGAATACACTTCGTTCCTGCCATGAAACTCCTGTATTTCTCTAGTTGATGTAGTGTGACAAAGTGGGCTAGTTGGAACAAAATGACGACGGACAGCAGAAGAAGAGCTATAGAGTCAAGAACAAGTAGACGACACTGGTTGATCTCCGTATCAGGACTCCGGTGCCAACAACCCAACCACTCGCGATTACAAGTCTGGTAATGGTCAATCATTGAAGGTAAAACTAGTGTGCGCTTATTAACACAACTGGGATACAGAAAGAATGAACAACGACCTGCCTCTGATCATTCTTGGTGACTCAGTCGTGTTCATTTGCGCAAACCCACTTTAACTTCAAATATGAACTAAATCACCCAGCTACAGGTTTTATTGAACCAGCAATCGGCAGATGTTAATCCCGCCGAACAAACAAATCTCCGTTTGTCTTTCTAGCACTACACGGACACGCTGCGGAAGTGTTGCCAGGTTTTCTGCGCACGGCTTTTTGTTGAGACAGGTGCCGAGGTAGTAACAGTAAACTATGCGTACCTCAGAAGACTTCTCTGATGAGAACTGACTTTCCGAGTTCTCGGACTTCTCGAAGAAGGATGATCCAAACGAGAGCGACACGGAGTCGTCCTGGTGCATGTCCTTGTCGGTGCTTTCGCTGTGGCGCCGCTCGTCCGCGTCCGACTTATTGGCGCCTCCAGCCGAGGGTCCGTTGCCGAACCCCGTCGCATACGGCTTGAAGGGTCGCATCGGACAACCCCCCACTTCGGTGCCGCCATTGGCATTGCTGCTGCTCCGTCGACCATTGGCCGAGCCGTCGCCGAGGCCCGTAATGGTCGCTGGACCACTTGTCTTGTCCGCCCCATCTTGCAGGGCCTGGAAGAAACAGTTGCTTTATTTGTAACAGCAATTATAGTGCATTCGGTCGTCGTGTCCCGGGACTCGGACGACGAAAGAAAATTCATTAATATAGCAATAAGCCTGCCTAGAGACGCCGTAGATAAGTCTACCGCTGTTCTTCGGACACCAAGTCAATGCCTACCGTGTGCGAATGTGGGGCCCTACCAAAACAAACTGAAGTGCCTGCTGTTCCTCGCAGCTTGAATGAATGGAGCAGGACGCTAACGCACAGTGTTGCCGGAGCTATAATGCACTAGTGCTTACCCAAAATTCAACTAGGAACGTAGTTTACGCAGCAATCAAATACTTGTCAATATTAGCTGTAATATTTTGCCTACTTCCTTCGATTATGTTTAAATTACTAGGCGTGCTAACACAAACGCAACCACGTACGCTGTTGTTTGTGGTGTCATGGCTTCTCTATTGGGTCCATGTTTGCATGCCCCGTTATGTTAACATCAATACCTGCCAAATAGATCAGCTGTTATTTTAAGTCTTCGCTTCGTCTCCAAAAGTTCTCACTTGTGAAAATCTGGTTCCAAGTTAGCAGAATTAAAATTCATTGACATCTCATCGGGCAATGAAAAAAAAATTTAGTGACGATTCCTATTGCCACCGTTGCAAATTGATTCGCAATTGTTGAAAAGTGGCGACAGTGAAACTGGTCCTTGTGATCGGATGTTCAACCTCTGGAAATCCATGGCTCTCGCGTGCAGGAGTTTTCGTGTTGCCTTTTTCCTGTCAGTATAATTACTATGGCTTTGCGGACTAATATAAGTTTATATTTAGCGCACGTCTTGCTTTTCAAGCATATTCTACTGAACCTGTCTCGCACGGTTTATAAAAATCAATCTGAGTAAGTCTACAGCCCAGGTCCTGTGTCACGTACATTTGACAAAAAAAAAAAAAAAGACGCGAAAACGATAATATAGGATCTCACGTCTCTTTTTCGCTCACCTTCCTCAGAGCATTATCGGAGTGCTTTTCGGTGGCGGCCCCCGTCGGAGCTCCTGGTGTCTTGGCGTCCGCCTTGGTCGCTTCCTGTGCGCCGGCGGTACCTCCGTTCACAGGCGGTTGCTGCCACAGAGGCATGAGTGGCAGGGCACCACACTGCCACATGCCCTTGGACTGTGGTCCATCACCCGTCGGCAGCGAAGGGTACAGTGGCACGCCACCCACGTACATCACTGCACAAAAGGAAGAAGGGCAACGACCACTCATTAGTTACTCATTAGTATCCGTGAAATGAGAGTAATCAGATGCTAACGAGCAAATAACCATCACAAAAGAAGCCCAAAAATGCCGTACGACTTTCGCGAAGAAGTCCAAAAAAAAGTCAAACGACTAATTTTCCCATTCTTGAAAATATCTTTAGATATAGTAAAAATGTCACTGCAATACAAAGGGGAGCTGGAAAAAACACTTAATTGATTTGTACGGCAAAAAAGCAAAAAAACGCAACTATGAGTGAAAGCCCACATTTAATTTTTAACATTGCCTACAAGGTATACCTTCATTGGACTGAATGCACGTATGCCAGTGTATGCTTAACGATACTGGTTGGTTGCCCAACGTATGTTCGACTTCAACACTCAACTACTGAAAGTCGTCGACAACACGCCATTAGTGAACGATGATCGTGCTATTGGTGACCGTGTTGGCCGCTAACTATATTTGACGAAAAAAATGCAAATAAGCAACAAACAAAAACGCGCCAAGACACCAGAGAATTCCACAAGAGACTCGGTGAAAAAAGAAGCCCAAATCTGCTAATTATTAGCGGGGCTTCCAACTCTGCGCGAAGCGGAAGCAAGAACAGTAAACGTATTTGTCGTATAGTGTGGGTCACTGGAATTGATGCATTGTAACATACGTTACAAGTTGTTTTCAAGGTGCTTTAACGTCAGTGATTTATTTCTGATGTATACAAGAGACACACAAAGATAGGACACACATGTTCCTGAGTCGTCTGCAGTGTCCTATTTCTTGTTTGCATTACGCCCCGAAGGACCTAAATAAGATGCCGCCCGGGTCCAAGGACTTCGAGCGCTCGCCTGAGGCACCACCATTATAATCGACGGTGAGTGGGAAGGGACAGGGGTTAATCCCTTCTTCCCCCACCTCGCCCGGTGAAAACTGCCGGACTTTAAATAAAGTTAATTCATTCATTCATTCATTCATTCATTCTGTTCACGCAGTTAGCTGTCAGATAAGAAACTAACTGGAGCATTCAACGAAAAACCGCAAATGGGAGTATAGCTCCTCGCCTGATAGTTGCGAATTTTTGTCGGTCGTCCGCAAAAAAAGTTAACTAAGGCCGGGCATTGTTGTAGCCGGCTCACCCAAGAGCGAACGGACCAAAGAGTGCAGTACTTGAACGAACCACAGATAATGCTACATGCCTCTATACATACCGGGTATGAGAAATGGCGTGCTGTTGGCGGTCGACTGCGCGCCCCCTAGGGGCACGTAGGTGTAAGTGGGTATGGCCAGGTTTGGGACGAAGGCTGCCACGTTGTCCTGCTGCGAGGTGACCAGCGATGCGGCGGCGTGCAGCAGTGGAGGAAATGGCGCAGCCGACGCAGCTGCTGCTCCAGCTGCCGAGCCTGCGAGTGGCGAAGAATGTGCGGTCACTCTTGGCAGTTCACTTCTCGTAGCGAAGCATAGATTCAAGAAGCCTTGTCCTTATGCGCTCGTTGACTCCTGTCATCGGCGCAGGACGCTATGTTGCAGCTAGGCACAACCTGGGCTACACACTCGACGTTACGCATCACAACTATATATGTGTGCGTGTGTGTACGAAGAGTTCGGCTTATGGTATAATTTCAGTTTATGGCATGATGTGTCGAGAGAAGATCGAGCAATTTCTGGCGGTCACGATGGGATCGCATGTTCTCAGGTGCCTCGACAACTAATCGGCAGCGTTCTAAGACTATGCTGAAAAAGTGTTGAAGAGATCCTAAAGATTATGGACCAATTGTCCTGGTAACGAATTTGGTTACTCTACCAGTGCCGTTGTACGTAGAGTGTTTGTTTGCCTACCGTCTGCCACCGTGCTTTCCCTGCACGACTTGTTGTGCTTGTGCAGGTTTGAGTTGACGAGCGGCGATCCGCTGCGCTTGAGCCGGTGGCTGTCCTTGTGGTCGTCCGCGGTCGCGCCGCCTCCGTTGCCCATACCGGGCTGCGGCTGGTAATGTTGCTGCTGGGGCTGTTGGTGCTTATTCATGTGCTTGTAGGCCAGTCGGTTGTACTGCAGGAGCACCTCCTCGGTGAGCGGTGGGCAGGGCGGGTACTTGTCCTGCACGCTCGCGGCTCCAGCGCTGCCGTTGCGGCTGCTGTTGCTGCTGCTGGCTCGCATCTGCTGCTCCTGCACACGCCATCCGACGCCAGACACTGTGAACTACAGCGTCTTGAATTTTGCGCGCTGGTTAGCTGTTACGTCATGAATTACGGCTGTCTCCCGCCAGGAATTTCGACCATTGAAACTTGCGAGATTCAAAAGCGTATCGACGATGTGGCCAGCCAAATAAGATGCCATGTACATTGATTGAAAACCACGACGTGACACTTACGTAATGACGTTACGGTTTCGACGCAAAATTTTCATTATATATTGAACTATGTGTGACATGTTGTAAACAGTATCTGGAATAACAGTTGCTACATTAAATATGAAGTAGTACTTGCACTGCCCCTTGCTGCCAAAATTTATGTGGAAAACTTTGCTCTCTTTATTTATGTTTCAATTAGGAACACAAAAATTAAGAGACTCCAGTGACGGTCGGTGAACATTGGAGCTCCACCATTAAAAAATATATATATATTCGTTTTGGCTGCCCACCCGCAGGTCGCGGGATCGTATCCCGGCTGCGACGGCTGCATTTACGACGGAGGCGGAAATGTTGTAGGCCCGTGTGCTCAGATTTGGGTGCGCGTTAAAGAACCCCAGGGGGTCGAAATTTACGGAGCTCTCCACTACGGCGTCTCTCACGATCATATGATGGTTTTGGGACGTTAAACCCCACAAATCAATCAATAAATTAAAAAAATCTTCGCTGTTAAAATAGTTGAAGTCAGCGCCCTTCCTGTCACAGACAGACGTGTCTGCTGCAAGATGTAACATTTGCGTGCATGGTATGTGTGGATTACACTTTCTTGCAAAATCATGGTGACTTAGATTTGCGTAAGACCACCGCTGATTGAAACTTTTGACTTCCTTTGTTAGACTAGTTCGCGCGTGAACATTGTTCTCTTATCTACTTACTGTTACAGGGCTGGTAATATCAGCGGTGCTCACTGTATAGTGTGCCCTTGAACAGAGAATGGTACTGTACATCTCTACCTTCTTCTTGTCAAATGCAACGCTGCAATATTTTTTTAAAAAGAGTCAAAGAACAACTTACGTCAGAGCGAAAGCTGAATGCATGACAACGTCTAAAATGTTAATATTATCAACAGCAGTGCCCTACTTACCGATAAATGAGTGTAAATGCACGAGAGTACATGCGCTATGCGTAAGACATTCGCACAACCTGAGAAGTACCACTTATAATTAGTCACTAGTAATCGAACTAGCTGCACTAAATAAAGAAGCTTCCGTGCATCAAGAGACGTAACAAAAATGCTGCTTGATCATTTCTGTTTGATTCATGGAAAAAGAGAACCGCCTGACGTTATTACGGGGAAATGGCGCGAGTGGTTCAAAAGTTCAATTTTTTTCTGGTTACACTCATCGGGTCGTGCCATCTAGCGGGGCTCAGTGAAACCAAGCAAGTCTGTCATCTCGCAGGCCATGGCAGGAAATCGTTCAATGACAGTCGTTGCTGCTGCTGCTCCCGCTACTTTCATTCTGCTGCTACAAGTGCAGGCGGCCACGCAGTAAGGCCGGGAAATGTTGTGCACGGCAAGGGTGACGTGACACGTTCCGCTTGAGGCAGGTAAATTGAAAGGCGCTAACCCGATGCGACCACTCACGGTGCAAGAACAGACAAATTCCAGCGGACTTACGTCACGAAAACGCGGTGGCGCTGTCTATGTAGGCAAAAGACGCTCTGCCTACCACAGGTTCTGTTGCGTTTTCAATGGTGCATGTGGTGTTCTCAGTCAAGCAACGAGGAAAAAAAAAAACGGTATGCCGACGAGGTGCGTCACGGTTGAATGTGAGTCGCGTCTCACAACTTAGTTTTCTTTGTTGGCGCACATCGCGGCCCTCAGCGCTTACGGCGGAAGTTACGCGCGGACGTCGCTATAATTTTACCCATAATGTCGACATCGACCTACCTGTGTTTACAAACATAGAATGGGTCCATACTTTAGGTGAGCGAATGCCGGGACAATCGGCTGCGCGATAATGCTCTTCGCTAGGAGCCTGGGAAATGGCGCTAGGAACTTTGCCCCGGTAAAAAGGGGCTTTATGCCCCGGCTTTTCCTCCCCCCCTTCTCGGTGTAGGAAAGCCCAGTGATGTAGGAAAGTAGCGGCGCTCATTTATCGTAACCACAACACTCTAGCCGCATCGTCAACCTCCTCCCTTATCACCCTCTCTTTCGCGGCACCGCTCTATGCGTGTCACGTGGTCGATATTGCACGATTACCCGGTTTTCTTAGATTTGAAAACCGTCGCTCATGGGCTTTGTATAATTTGCCAGCAGCCCGCCACGATCCTCAGTCGGGTGAGCCATCTATCGGCACGCCGCAAACGAAAACATAATCAGTCCCTCCCCGCCAAGCGCTCGCTTCGCGTCGTTCAATCACCTAAAGTATTCGTGCACCGTGGAACTACTAAAACGTGATTTTATTTTAAAAAAAAGCACTTCCTTGGCACAAAAATACCACTACGAGGTTTCTGAACCACTATTTCCACAAACAACGTCGACTTATTAGTTGCCTTTAGAACATTCAAACAAACGTGCCTTTTTTTGAAAAAAAACGATAGGCTTTCCTCAGATACTTCACCGCAGAAATTTTGATCTGTATGTCTGTCTGTGACGCGTACCAGCCAGCCGGCCAAAGTTTAAACGCTTGCTGAACGCCCATCCGTCATGAACTGGTGGCTGCGTTCATACTTCTGAATATTGTCGATCAAAAATGAAATGTTACGCATATCTGAGGCGCAATATCAATGCGTAAGTATTAGGTGGCGTGTTCCTTCACTAGAAACTACATATAGTACGTTATTCTAAATACCTTAGTGTCTATTAGGGTGCGCTGAAAATGCGACGCTATGCCCGAAAGAAGGCTGGCAAAATACTATCGCCTTTTTTTTTTAATCCCTAAGAAGAACCATGTAACCCACCTTGACAGTTAAGGACTCATTTCCAGAGTCGCCAGTCGTGACTGAAGAGTGCTTTCTCTTAGAGTCAGAACTACGGCCGCCGCCAGCACTGCCTCCGCCACCACTGCCGGATCCGCTGCCACCGCTTCCTCCACTGCCTTTACTTCCGCTGCCACTTCCGCTGCCACTGCCGCTTCCGCATCCAATGCCGCTCACTCCACTGCCTCCAGCACTGGCGTAGTTGCTGTCGACAACCGCGAAGTCCGAGGCAGACTTGTCTTCGGAGGATTGCGGTGAAGCTGCACACAGGGGGGAGCATCGTGACGTGGGGTTCGCCCTCGGTGTTATCGATGGAGGTTCAAAGGAACCACATCGATATCTAAGCCGGCACAACACACGAGCACAAGTGCCGTTGAAAGTGTGTTGGCCGAAGTTTCTTCTGTTTGGGATAGTTCGTTCTTAGATATCAGTGACGTCTAACGACTCAGAGCATATAGACAGGCCGGAGTGCTTCTTATTCTGCGTTTGGTTTATGCGGGAAGCAATTTATCAGAAAAAGCGCCGTACAGCAATAGTGTAGATCCCGAACAAGCTTCGCAGTAGGAACGAGGCTACGGTGAAGGAAGATACAGGTAACGCTTTGTGTCTTCAAATAGTGATTAAGCATATTTATTTGATTCAAAAATTTTGCCACTTTGGATTTCGTGCAGATAGCCTTGACACACGTTCAAGCTCTCCTCATTATTAAGATCGTTTAATTAGGGAAATGAAGGAAAAGACTTTCATGCGCGAACACCAGAGAATATTGTACGACATCAGAAAACAAAAGATAGCGATCATTTAACTGTACGTGGTCTATTTTAGTTAGCTCAGAAATTAGCGTGCGATTGCAACAGTGCAAAACTCGCTACCCACAACAACCTGACTTCGAAACCCACATGTAACTGCAAGACAACCTCGTGATGGGTTTCTTCGATTGAGGTTGCCCTCACGTTCGACAGAAAAGAGCACACGAATATCAAAATATGTGTTTGATTGAATCCTACAATAATTTTGGATTTGAAAGTGACGAAGACTTTCAGCTTGATCACAGGGATGAAAAAAAAAACACATCACTCACCTGTGGCCTTGATAGCCTCTTCCTCGCGGTTCTCGGGCGAATTCCGATCGTTGTCCATTTTCATCTCTGCCGGTTCGTCAGACGAATTTGTCTTGGGATTGCTCGCGAAGAATCTGCGCGCGAAAAGTGTATATTTCTTTCTTTGTAATTCGACGGCAATTCATCAGTAAAGATTGAAGAAATCCGTTAGAATGATCAATAAAAATCTGTAATTATTTTGATAACCGAGAATACCGAACTTTAATTAAAATCTGGGATTTTCATGTCAAACCCCACAAATTATCGCGGGGTACCCGTCAGAATGTTGCTGCGGTGACAGGGAATCGAACCCGTGTACTCGAGGTCAGCAGTACAACTCCTTGCCAAGCCAGATATTGCATGTTGGATCCCAATATTAACCAACAGTCCTGCTGATATACAGGCACACGGAGTAAATTTCTCATCAAGATGATCGATTGGGTGAACTGGTGATTGATTGTTTGAAATACGAGCGCGATACGTAGACAGAGACAGGAACAACACGAGCAAGCGCTCAACTTTCTCAAGGAAGCGCTTGTTAATGTCTTTCCTGTCCCAGTTTACGCATCGCGCTCGTATTTAAAAGATTCTAACGGGAGCTGGTACACATTTTTTGCCCTTTTGTAACTCCTACCGTACCGCAATAAAAATTCTCGTTCCCCAATCTCTTGGAAGACAGTGCCATTAATAATTTTTCAAATAAGGGCATATCGGAGATGTTTGGCTCGTGTTGGCCTCTGTGTATGGTTAGAACAACACTGACTCTTATCGAAGGACCGATAGTGTCTTCCGCAAGATGGCACAAGACGTGACGACAAACTATTCCTCTACATTGAAGGGAAGAATATCGTAATTTTTCACAGGCTGCTCACCCGCAACTTTACAGCCTTTCACTTTTTTTTTCGTGTAAACAGCCACATCTCATAGCAACTCACCTCTCAATATTTTCTTGGTATCTTATCTCCTGGATGTTTGGCGGCGACTCGCTTGAAGGGTCTGAGTCGTGAAGTTCCTGGTGCGGTGAAATCTCCCCCATCACAACCGATCCAAGGTCCTGGATTCAGGTACAAGAAAAACGCAAGATTACTCAACTTGGGCTTCAAAGTTTTTGAGCGAAAAAGAATTGTTTTCGCAAGTGATCGTGGGTAGTGCAATGTGAAACACTGAATTTATTTTCTCCCAGAAAGTCGCACTTTTTAAATGTAACTACGCTGCCACTACATTTGATAAAGTTATAGGTCATCTTTCTAAGCACACTGAAATTCCATGAATGTCAATTGGTATTTCACGTACTTTTACCTTTGCGGCGTCGACTGTGCTGACTGCACTGTAAGAAGCGTTACTCTCAGTTCGAACATATATAGGTAGAACATATTTTCAAATACGATACATTCGAGATAAACATTCGAGATAAATAAGCCACGTGTTTTTTTTTTCAACTTCGTTAGGTGAAAAGTCCATGATTAAATTCCCCTATGATCCTCTTTGGCTAACCCAAGTTGCCTCACGTACCATGACGCATAAAATTACAAAAGTATCGTCAGGATACCAGGGCACAAATATAATGAATACGCTGTCACACGCACACAAACACGCACAATCTCAAATATTACTCACGGAACATGTGCATCCTTCAGCTGTTGCGGCTACTTGCTCCTCTCCTGGATGTATGAAGCAAGGGGAAGGTAAGAAAGAAAAAATCATATTTGTGTTACTTGAATATGTGTAAGTCATCAACTTTGCAATGCTTACGCGAAACTCCAGCACGTATAACGTCACACTGTTTTATGAAAGTTTGCTCTTGGCCGAGATGGTGTTTAAGTTTGCTTAGCATGTGCGCCGCGGTGGTGTAGCAGTTACGGAGCTCGGCTGCCGAACCGCAGGTCGCGGGTTCGATTCCGGCCGTAGTTTCAGACTCGAACCTTGAAATACTAGAGGTCCGTGCACTGTGCAATTTCAGTGCGCGTTAAATAACACCGAATTGTACGAAATGCGGCGGCATGTGTTTCACGTTATCGATGTCGTTGCATAGCTGATGGCTTCGTTTTATGCATGAGGGCATATCGTCGTATGCATAGCATTGCTCCAGAGGTCCGTAATATAAGGCAAGGCGTTTCAGCATCGTGAGAGATTAGATAACTTTTGATTTTAGATACTTCAGCGACCAGAGAGGAAACTTGGTGAACATTTGTTGAACGCACTATGAAGACGTGTTTCATTTTGCGTCTGTAACACCTATCCGAATATATATGGGCGGTACATTAGGACAGGCATGGCACAACAGTGGCGTCTTGTTTTTTTTTTTATTTATACTACAGGAGAATGCGCAGTCGATGCGCTGTCAATAGAAATGCTAAATGCTTTAAGTAGTCCCTGGGCTATTCATTGCAGAGCTCGAAAAAAAATCCAGTGACATCCACTGCGTAAAAATAACGAAAATTTATATTGGTTACATGCACTGACGCTTTAAACATCGGCAATGAGAGTGGATGGACAAAATTCAACTAAACCTTACCTGTTACTTACTACGCTGAAATCTGCTTGCATCATTGGTTAAAGCATCTATGTCTTACACTACAAAGATTACGGAATGAGGGTACAGCATGCATTACCTTTGTCGGCGACTCGTTTGTGCGTCATCTCTCCGACGAGGGTGCTGACGAAAGATGCGAGCTCTTTTCGCCTCTTGTTGGATCGCTGGCGCATGTTGCTGTTCTCTCGAAGCTTCACGGGCTGTGACAGAAATCGAAACAGGTGGTTATCTCTTTGTAAGTTATTTATGCGAACTAACCTGCATGCACCCGAGCATCTGCATAATTGAATTACTCAAACAGGAAATGCAGCCGAAATTCTGTGTTCGGAAACGAAATTGTCTTCGCTGAGTACCTTTTCAAGCCCTGCGGACTGCCGTTTCCGAAACTAAACCTGAGCGCACATTTGCGGGAGACATTGAGGAATCTGGTGCTTGTAGACAAATAAAACAGAAAAACCGGTGCAGTCCGGGAATAAATGTGCAGATTGCTACGTTGAAACTTCTTGAATGCTCAACGCTTTTTGGCAACCTGATTCTTCTAAGATTGGCCCCTTCTTGTATAATCCGTCTGCTTAAAGACTTCCCAGGAAGACAATATATTTTCTTCGTTTGCACAGACTCTTTGAGCGTAGCTCCCGCATCTTTGTGACGTCACGCGAATCGCCTACGACGTAGGCCCCATTGTGGTCGACAATCCCTGACCAATATGGCTGGCTTGCCAATGTTTCTCCTCCGCACCTCGCTTCTCTTCCTTATCCGTTCCTATATTATACTGCACATGGCTATGCTATACTATGCATGCCTTATGCTATGCTATGCTATGCTGTGCATACTATGCTATGCTCTACCTTCTCCCCTCATCCTCGCGATCACTTCCTTATTCGCCCATTTACTGTACTATACCGTAAGTGGCTGATCTATGCAAGATTTGGCCTGCGTGATGTCATACATTGCTATGCTCTGTCTTACCGTCTTCCTTCCTCACTCTCATTTCCCTTTCCTGCCTTACTATACATGGATATTCTGTACATTACTACGCTATACATGGTTTTGCTTGCCTGACTCAAAGTGACGCCATGCAATGACAGCAGATGACATGATGCACATATGTATCTATTAGGTGAATATGAACTGTCGTTTGAGGACCTTGTGTGCGGAACATATGAACCTATTGACTGTATGTGAGGTGACCTGTGAAGTTTTGTTAATGTGTACTTTCACATCGTATGTTGTACAGGTTCGCATTCTGTGCCCTCATTGTTAATCTTACGGCATATATTGCCTATTAGGAGAAAAGGAGTAGCCGGTGCCACCATAACGGCACCAAACTCTCCTATTTCATCACTTTATTAAAAAAAAAAGAAACAGGACACGATAGCCCGCCCCGGCTCCTGAAGTGATCCGTAAAAGTGAAGTGTTCCAGAAAGCCCCAGTGACGATCTTCTTGTGCTCCCGTCTAAACCTTCCTGGTACCCTTCACCTTTACGTGATGTATCAAATGGCCCACAAAACCACACTGTTAAATGCTTCGTATTTTTGAAATCTGCATTGTGGTAGTGGATTCGCCACACCGAGGTCCATCACGCATCCGTACCTGGGAAAGGATGTCCTTGATCTGTTCCTGTATGAGTCTGTTGTTATTGTGGGCTTCCCCCGTCATGGGCTGGTCACCCATGAAGTGCTCGGTCGACGACTCGGCGAACACGTCTGGGTTTCTCGGGCCCCTGTTGCGGTCATTATGAACTGTTACTGCGGTTTGAAATCAAAGGCGCAAACGAAAAAGGGAGAGAGAACAAAGAGGGTGTTTTGCAACTGACAACCGGAAGCATAAAGTTGAAAAGTAGAGAAAAGAAAATAGAAACTGAAAATGGAAAGTACTAGAGAGAAGGAAGAGCAAGATTACGGGTCACATTGACAAACTATGGCGAATAACAATGAACATATTTCTTACGGGACAATGAAGAGATGAAAGAGAGACGCAACATCGATACTTGTATTCACATAATGCTATCAGTGCATGCTATCACTGTGCTAAAATATTTAAAAAGGAAGCCGTAGTGACTGCACGATGAGTGACGAAGTGGACTGTCTTAACAGTAAGTATTTAAAAAAATGAAAGGGAGAGGCGTGATCGTGCCGATAAGAATTCGCAGCTGATAGTCTAGTCGTGAGTAAGAAAGGCAGATGTGTGGCGTCCAAGTGAGGCGTGAGTTGCAGGTCTAATGTCTTAAGTAGCAAGAAAAGCAGATGCAAGGAATAATACCAAGGCGGTCATTCTACATTACTTTCACCACTTGGGCCTTTTGAACATGAAACTAATTAAAAGTATAGACATGTACCTCACGACTTTTCATAGAATGTGGTAGTCTATCATTAGGCAGTATCGTAATCGTTGGTTAACTTATTTTTGTTGTGGGTCCTTTTTTTAAGACAAAAGCATTCGATACTTCATCAAGCAAGAATAGTGACCATTACACTTCGCGGCTTCGGCGGCGTTAACATGAGTGACGCCAATATAATCCTCATCATGTGATAACTTTGCCTCATGACGTCATTGTAATATCGCAGTACGCCGAAAATTTTGGCGTAACGATGACGTCACTATGACGTCACATCTACCGGCGTCATGTCACGACGTCATCACATGACACCGTCGCTAGGTCATGATCTATTCATGAAACATGACAGTATCATGGCATACCGCATCATGGGAGCACTGCAAGACCACATGAGGTGCAGACAGCTATGGACTTTACTTACTACCGTTTAGCGATATCGAGATGTACATGCCACGACAGCGTTTCATTGTAATTCTCAGCAGTGTAACCCCAAATATGTCGCTGCCAACACAAAAACAGGCATTTCGTCGGATAAACATTTGTAGAGTGTCAACGTGATCTAGGCCTTTGAAGGTCATACCCTGTTTTCTTTTCGCTTAACTGCTTGTTTCACTGCTGAGCTTATTCGTGCGAAACAAGAGAACCAACAGAAACAAACGTGTACTCACTCGATAACCCTGTGCTGGCCGACGACGAACTCAAGCTTTCGCGTCCAGGGATTGATGAAGCAGGACCAGTCTGTCTCGAGCTTAATAAAACAACCATTGAGCGCCCTGAAACGATACGGCTTGCTTCTGAAAGAGTGGCCTTGCTCTTTCATCACTGCGAGAGGGTAAAAAAAAACACGACAAAGAACAAAGCAATTTAGAAAAATTCCATTCATTCTGGTTGCTGTTCGTTATATTAACGCATTAGACTATGCACACAACTAATGATGAGGGTGGTCCCTGTCTATTCTTCGTCTATTTTCAGTATTTATGCAGCAAACTGAATAACAGCTGTAACAAATACCACCCACATCTTCCCACGGATCCCTGGGAACTGGAGTAAGTCCGCCGCAGAGTGACGGGTGTATCGCGTGAATGTTGCGCAATTGCGTATGGTCTGGCAATGCTTAATTGTTATTTGGTATTTATTATTCTTGCTTATTGAATGAAGCTTGAGAAGCGTTGCCTTTAACGTCAAGCGAAAGCCAAGTAAAGACGCCCTTAACTGAATGACAAACGCGACGATCGAGTGCCTACATATACGGGGTGACCGTCAACGGTTGAGCAGCGCGAGCAGTCTTTTTTTTTTTTTTTTACTAGCAGACGCTGCTTGCGTCAGCCTTGCGAGACGAGAGAGGGAGAGGGGAGCGACAGTTTCGCGGATGTCTTCCTGGGCCGTCACGAGACGCGAGCATGTGCAGTGGGGGTGTAGACGGCGCCGACGCCGACGCTCGACAACGTGCGACTAAGAAATGCTCCGATTTAAAAAAAAAACGACGACAAGAAGTACAAGAGGGAATCTGAGTACACTAGCTTGCTCCTATTGACATTTCGCCACAAAGAACTTCATGGAACACATTGATGCCCTGTTTGGAATCAGCACTGGGATTCGTCGCTAAGGGTAAGTAAAAAATACTCGTCATTCTGTTGTAGAAGCGTGCCAGAAAAAAAAATGTTTAGCGTTTAAAGGAATAATAGCGCCACCTGTCGCTCTTGATCTGAACCACGGTTCCGTTCAACAACACTGGTATTTAAGTGTCACCACATTGAAAGTGATGTAGATCACTAGGGTGCCTGATGTGATCACTGGGAAGGCGTAAGTACACTCACCCAAGTCGTAAATGTCCCTCAGCAACTCCATGTCCTCCGGACAGTAAAAATCGAACACCGAATGGCCCAGCATATCTTGAGGCAAGTATCCAAGGTACACTGCAGCGCTGCACACGGCATCAAATGTGACATGATTAGGAGATATTGTAAGAATTAGAATCGATGTTATTATCACTGCAAAGTTGACGTATAGCAATGTTGTCACGTAAAACTACTCATCATTGCAAAGTTTGTTTACAAACCCACAGCACTACACAGTGAGCACATTTTTTATCTGCATCTACACTGCAGAACATAGCTCCACGAAGATGTTAGTGTAAAGCCCCCTTTACCATGAGATCACTGAGATCAGTGGACGTGATAGGCTAACGCACTGATACAAGTATCTGAAAGTTGGCCAGTGATATTCATCACTCGTCTTTCGAGGCTGAAACCATGCGTTAGAGTCTTAAACGCTTAGTTCTTCCCACTTTCACTGGTGCTACAACTACCATCAAGATCCAAAGCATGACAACGAGCGAGTAAGACAACATGCTTAATTTTTGGTGCCGGACCTGTTTGGGCAGATCTCAGTGAGTATGTAAACGAGATGATTCTTCGGTAAATGGCAGGTGACATAACATTACAACAATGACGTTTACTTTAGGATATTTTAACAGTTGGGATGAAGGAAGTAGAGGCGAACGGTTTCATCGGATATGGCATCTGGCAATTTGATGTATCGTAACAGCTATTTCTTATTAGAATATTTCAGTTTTTGCCTAAAATTCTCGATAGACTGCCAGTACATCCATACTTGGGTGTTTTTATATTTCTACGAGTTTCAGGAGATAACATTGTTATCGGTTCCTGTCTTCATTGATCCATATGGGTTCTTTGGTTGTTGAAATTTTCGAATAAAGAATGTCTTCATTTGCTCAGTATCGTCATTCTAAAGGCAATTAAAGTCTCACCTGAGATCAACGTGGCTGTAATGGCAGGATGCGGTATGACGTGTGGAAAAACACGTCATGGCGGGAGTTTCCGCTGGCACTGTAAAAGAAAGAACGGCTTCTTAGTTTATTGTTCCCACGTTCAATTGTTATAACTGAGGCTATTAGTTTACGGCTGGACATCGTAAGACAAAACATTCAAAAATCCCGCTTGCCAATCGCAGCGAAAACAGTACTTTGGGAGCTACTAAACTGTAGTTAGATATTGATATCAATAACTAGAGCTGAATGTCTCCCGTAAACAAGGTTCAGCCTTACGTATTCGTATTCATTCAGATCAAGCACCGTTCGGTGTAGCGCACGGTTGGTGAAGAGGGTGCAAGAACGACCACGACACAACGCTTCCTGGCAGTGAAAGGTGATTGTTGCTTTCAAGATTAGAGTACCCCGTCCTTTCACCATTTATATTTTGTCTTGGTTGCATCTAGGAAGCTTCGCGCAAGTTTACACTACCGATGACGCTTAAGCATTGCTTGTCGCAATGAGTGAACTTTTGCGGGAAATGTAATCAGGGAGACACTTATGACGCACTTGAGGCTTCATACAAGACTGTGACACTCAAAATTAAATTCAGGAGTACAATCACTAACATCACAAGTATACATGTGAAGATGGTCATCAGCTGAGGGAGTTCCCCAACAGGAACGAACTTATTCAATCATAATCTTGTATAGACAAAAAATGATCTAGCCAGTTGAACACCATGAAAACCGCCAGACAGCGTAGCTGTCACCCATTGGTAAGGCATTACTGCACTTCACACCTCTCGGCGAGGCACAGCTCTTTCTGGCAAGCCTCTTCTGCCCCTCAGGTCATGTGACCTATGCCTCGCCACCCTCGACGAAACGCAACCCACTCCACCGAGCGTCTATCTAGCCCCTAAAATCATGTGACCTACGCGTCGCCACTTCCGGTGGCCGGCAGCCCGTTCCCCTTTCCGCGGAGCCTCACTCTCGCCCCTCAAGCCACGTGACATACGTGACGCCTAAGCCACTATAACTACTACGACGACGGCACAAGGCAGCGTGAGACGGCTTCGCTGCACAATACACCAGTGTAAGGCTGCGACGTCAGACGTTCGCGACTCACCCCTGTAGGCCGTCTTGATGGCGACTGTGGTGACCACGAGGCACATGGCGGTGGAGGCGTTCTCGACGCTGACGTCATCCCCGTTGGCGGCATCCTTGATGTAAACGGACATCTGGAACGGCTTGTACTGCACCTTCTTGTCCGAGATGCCATAACCGTATTTCAGGCTCTGGTATTGCCTGCTCGTTTGGACGTCGTCGTAGCCGAGCGAGAAGAGAGAAGCAGAGGAAGTAAACACCGTTCTGGCAACGATGTAGACATTAAGGGTCCTCGGCGGCACGACAGAGCACTCGTGGCTTCGACTGACGGTGAGCACATTCAGCGAAAAATGGCGACGTGTCTGTTTGTGTGCTCAGCGTAAGTGTGATAGCAGAAACATTCGTTCTTTTTTCTGAGCATTTCTTACCACTGCGTGAATTTCTGTCCAATGAAGTTACCTCTGACAATTTATAGGTACCTTAGATTGCCTTTTAGACTAGTCTGTCTGTAGAGAGCATACAGTCGCTCTTTAATCACTGTGTGAATTTTCGAACACAGGTTGCCGCTGGAGTAAGCGTTTCGGCAAGAAGTCTTGCCTTGTTTGAGGGTGGAACTTGATGTGATAAGGCTGCCGCTGAGTTGAAGCCTTGAAGACAAGACCTCTTGTCGAAACATCGGCTACAGGCTACAGTGTTGAAATACAACCGAAAAATATATGTATATCTGATTACCACATAATCGCCTGTAAATGACTGGGCAAACTCCGAGTAATACTGCAGCGTTCAACTGGTTAACAGTCATGTTGACCAACGAACAAAAATTGTGTGCTTTGCTTATCTTCTCTTACTGGTCTCGTGCGCCTACATAGAGGCGACATGATAACGTTTTGAAGTTAACGTGGAAGCATGTCGCTGACGAGAAAACGTCAAACAGTCATGTTCTACGCGTATGATTACCTGAATCTGCATAGGAAGGTGCTCTGGCTTCGGCTGTGGCAAATACCTCGAGGAGGGAGGAGGAGGAAGAAAGAAGAAGCAAGAATAAGTGCATCTTTTGCAGATCGCCACCAGGTGGCTCTGAATCGGGAAACGGGGTGACTTGCACCGTGGCGCTTGGCAAAGTGTGCTGCCACCAGCGGTGGCTCTGCGAATTGCCCATACCTTTCGCGTCCTCGTTGAACCAAGAGTTGAGGCCGTGGCTTAGGTGATTGGCGAAAGTGATGCGGTCACGGGGGTACAGGAAGTTCATTATGCATTGACCGAGCAGCATATCCTGTGAGAAGAATATATGGGAAAGACAAGAAGAAGAAAGCACGAACCGAAGGTCAGATTAAGGATTCCCAGCAGGAACGAAACGTCAAAAAAAAAAAAGAAGTCCCACTCTAGAGCAGATAATACAACGGGAAAGGGCGCAAATCATACAGTTTAAGAGTATAGTACATGGGTGTCGGCAGAATTTCGTTTTGGGTACAGAAACCTGTGTTTGTAAACCCTTGTTGGTGGCCTCCCAAACCATGGGTAAGGGTTTAGTTTGACTTGAAGGGGAGGCCAGCACTGTTGTGGTTTAGCGGGAAGTGCGACTAGTCTTTTTGAACCTGCCCTCCTTCCACGCTAAAACACATGGTGTAGCCTAACAAGGAAAGCCTCAGCTTAGAGCCAAAGTTTCGGCCAAGCACAACAGCAAGGACACTTAGTGAAACCTTTATTTGATACCAACGGTATCGTTCTCCTCCCTTCTCTCTCATTTATATTGCCCTTTTTAATGAATTCAGCGTATGGTTGCCAACCGTACATGTTTCTGTTAACCTCCCTGCTTTCTCCCCCCACTTTTTTTTCCTTCCTTCCTTCGGGCTTTGCTGACCCCATTCAGTTTTCATGTTTCCGTGAAGCGTTTTGAAGCTGTTCCGTCTGTGCTAGGTTTCTTCAATCACTGTTGCAGCCTCACTGCCAGAGCTTGAAACTCAAAGTGTCGGTGACGTTTAACACTACACGCTGCCAATGGACGAGAAGCAGGCGACAACAGACAGAACGCAAGGTACCGCTCTTGTGATTTACCTTTGAATAGCCGAGGTGAGATGTGATGGAGCCAGATACGTAGATGATTGTTCCGTCTTGAAGGGACACAGCAATAGCAAATCCTTCCTGCAAGCAGTGCACGCGTAATTACACCATAAGAAGGTAGATACAGCATACCGCGCTTCAATAAAAACATGGTGGAAAGTAAAGGTGGCACTACCAAAGCAGACTCCCACAGTCGGTTACGACCTAAGAGTAAGTACAAGCTACGCCCACAACGGTATTTGTGTCGTTATAAAAAATCACAACAGATCCACCGACTGAATGATGATGAGTGGGGCAAAGCGTCCGTCAGTCCATCCATACTTCCATCCGTCCGTTCGTTCCTGCTTACGCTTATCCGTGCATGTGTCTGTGCATTTGTCCATGTGTCAGTTCATACATTCGTCCGTGCCTCCGTTCATCCGTCCAACCATTTGTCCGTGCGTGCGTCTGTCCATGCGTCCGCCTGTGCGTCTATGCGTCCGTTCATTCGTTCGTGCGTCCGTCCGCGCGTTCGTCCATCCGTCCTTCTAATTGTCTGTTTGTCCACCCGTGCCGGGCGTCCGTCCATCTGGTGAGCCCTCCAAGTACCACCATCTCGCATGTTTTCATCATATATTCATCATATACAAGTACCGCCAGGCCCGTGTACTCAGATTTGGGTGCACGTTAAAAGAACCCCAAGTGGTCAAAATTTCCGGAGCCCTCCACTACGGCGTCTCTCATAATCAAATGGTGGTTTTGGGACGTTGAATCCCACAAATCAATCAATCAACAAGTACCGCCATCCAATGGAGATTTAAAGGACTAGACGAGAGGCGGCTAGTAGCACATAGATCACGGACGCACGACCCATGGCATAAGGAGCGTCGCACCTAAAAAATCACAGCATATCCATGGAGTTAATGATCATGAATGGGACGAAGTGTCCATAAGTCCGTCCGTGCGACCGTCAGTTCGTGCGTCTGTCCGTGCATTCGTCCATCCATGCACCCGTCCGTCCATCTAGTGAACCCTCCAAGTACCGCCATCTCGCATATTTTCATCATATATTCATCATATACAAGTATTACTATCCAATGAACATTCAAAGGACTAAACGAGAGGCGGCTACCTGCTACTACGCCTATTACTACTACATATATCTGGGACGCATGACCCACTGCATAAGGAGCTTTGCCCCCGAAAATGGGTAACGATATGGAGTTCTAGTTACTCTACGACGGGAGAGCAAAAAGCCGTCCCGTGGGCCTCGCACTTGATGTGTGATTAGAAAAAGTGGGTAAAGATTTAGAGTACTAGGTACTCTATTATGGGAGAGCATATAGTCGTCTGATTGACATTCCAGCGCGTTAACTTTCGTGCAAATGACCGATCCGATTTAATTTCAAGTACCTTATCTTTACATAGAGACACTTTTTTAAGTCACTGGTTCTTGTTTAAAAAACTTGAACTTCCTTACAAATTTCACCGAAGAGCATCGCATTATTACTCTAGGAGATATATTCTTTTGAGTAGGGACGACGAGCTTTTAGTTGATGGTATGCGCAGTATTCAAATCAACAGCAAAAAGTACTCATAATTACAAGAAAAAAAGTTGGCAGCATATCCACGGAGTAAATGATGGAGAGTGAGGCGAAGCATTCGTCCGTCCATTCAGTCTTGCTTCCGTCCATCCATGCGTGCGTCTGTGTGGCCGTCCGTGCGTCTGTTCGTGCGTCCGTCCCTGCGTTTGTACATGCATCCGCCCCTGCGTCCGTTCATGCGTCCATCCATGCATCTGTCTGTGTGTCCGTTCGTCCATCTATTCAACACTCCAAGTCCCACCATCTCGCATCTTTGCATTATATAATCCCAATATAGAAGCACCGCCATCAGCGGACATTCCAAGGACTAAACGAGAGGAGGCACACGCACACTTTCTTACGGCTTGCGCCTCGTGTCTACTTCACACCTTTAACCACCTCGAGTTCGTGATATATACTAGTTCACTGTATTCATGGCAATGCGGCCCAACGCTCGCTAAACCTTTCTAAAACCAAGGAGGTTACACCCAGCGAGTATAACGTAGCAACCGTTTCTTGTCTTCTGCGCGTTGTTGAACAATAAAAATTTGCAGCATGCGCGTTAACCAAAAGCCGAATTCTCCTGTCTTTCATTCCCCCTTAGCAGCCATTGGCATGTACATTGAGCACTATCTTTTATTGTTCAACAACGCACAGAAGAAATATCTCACTGGCATAACCTCGGAGGTCAAAATGTAATACTTGTTAGACACTACTACAACGGCTACGAGGGACGAACGGGTGCCGCTATAAAGGGCTTCGCCCCTAAAAACACTTGGCACAACTCTCGTACAAATGAGCGGCAGGCGGGTCGAATTACTGGGGAGGAATCTTGTTTTAGGGGCGAATCTCCTCTTTGTTTAACCTTATCCTGCGCCAGGTGTAACCAGCGCTATCAGACAAACAAACAGACAGACAGATGGACGGACAAATAGCGGAACGCGGATGGACGAAAGCATGGACGGAAGTGCTGACAGACAGACAGACAGACATATAGACAGACATATAGACAGACATATAGGCAGACATATAGATAGATAGATAGATAGATAGATAGATAGACAGACAGACAGACAGACAGACAGACAGACAGATAGATAGATAGATAGACAGACAGATAGATAGACAGATAGATAGATAGACAGATAGATAGATAGATAGATAGATAGATAGATAGATAGATAGATAGATAGATAGATAGACAGATAGATAGATAGATAGATAGATAGATAGATAGATAGACAGATAGATAGATAGATAGATAGATAGATAGATAGATAGATAGATAGATAGATAGATAGACAGATAGATAGATAGACAGATAGATAGATAGATAGATAGACAGATAGATAGATAGATAGATAGATAGATAGATAGATAGATAGATAGATAGATAGATAGACAGACAGACAGACAGACAGACAGAGAGATAGATAGATAGATAGATAGATAGATAGATAGATAGATAGACAGATAGACAGATAGATAGATAGATAGATAGATAGATAGATAGATAGATAGATAGATAGATAGATAGATAGATAGATAGATAGATAGATAGATAGATAGATAGATAGATAGATAGATAGATAGATAGATAGACAGATAGATAGATAGATAGATAGATAGATAGATAGACAGATAGATAGATAGATAGATAGATAGATAGATAGATAGATAGATAGATAGATAGATAGATAGACAGACAGACAGATAGATAGATAGATAGATAGATAGATAGATAGATAGATAGATAGATAGATAGATAGATAGATAGATAGATAGATAGATAGATAGATAGATAGATAGATAGATAGATAGATAGATAGATAGATAGACAGACAGACAGACAGACAGACAGACAGACAGACAGACAGACAGACAGATAGATAGATAGATAGATAGATAGATAGATAGATAGATAGATAGATAGATAGATAGATAGATAGATAGATAGATAGATAGATAGATAGATAGATAGACAGACAGACAGACAGACAGACAGACAGACAGACAGACAGACAGACAGGCAGGCAGGCAGGCAGGCAGACAGGCAGGCAGGCAGACAGGCAGGCAGGCAGGCAGGCAGGCAGGCAGGCGCTTCGCGCCACTCATCATTCACTCTGCGGATATGCTGCGATTTTTTTTATTATTAAGTCGTAACCATTGAGTTTCATGACATAATAACTAGAGGGGAATCTGGTGCTAGTGTCGGCGCGGGCTCCTTTTGCGGTGATTGTACCCGCATGTGAATTATGGGAAGTACAGGCTTCAGATCCGCTTCGGATGTATTACGTTCTTGAGATTCGGGACGCTTCTTTTCTTAGTGTAGAACGGAGTGATATGGACTTGTCTTTAATAAAAACTTGCTGTATTTGTTTGTGTGTTAGCTTTATTGCAAAAGTTTTTGCGACGAGGTGGCAAAAATGAAACCAGGGCAAACTTAACCATCAGGGTATGTATTGCTCTGCCATTGCGATCCAGATTTGGCATCAAGATATAAGGAATAGTTTTTCACAACGCTTTAAAACAAACGTGCTTGTTTTTTTCTCGAAAGTATGAATGATCTATTTATTGAAGTAACAGTATAACAGTACAGTATTAAGTGAGAAACACTTAACGTTTAGTCTTCTGCGATGCTAGGTGCGTCTGTCCAGGTGGTCTGCCCCGAACGCACCTCTGGTTCTGTTGTGAAGTCGAGTCGGCGAAGCGTGAAGGTGCGTCTGCTTAGCTTCTTCGTCGTTTTTCAGTCGATTTAAAAAGAGTTTAGGCAAAATGCACTCGTGAAAAACCATAAACTCGACGCCATATCCTGCACTGGCATGATACGCTACATTGATGCGCAGCGGTGGGTGAACGGCACTTCGTTTAAACTGTAAAATGCGACACGTGAAGCTCCAACGTCGCAGCCAACTTCAAACCTATAGGTTTGAAGTTATAAAGGCTAAATACCACTATAGTGGTATTTAGCTTCTTTGAACAACAAAGGCGCTGCTTCTTTGCTTTTTACCGCACCTTACTACCCACGCTGCGCGGATAATGAAACTGAAACTGTAGAAAAAAAGTCTGTATAGACAGTTCGCTAGCTGACCATATCCAATCCGAAGCCTGCACTTTACACAGTTCCCATGGAGGTACACGATTGCAACGCCAGATTCCTCTCTAGGTATTATTGTATGAAACCCAATGATCGTAATCGTCTGTAACACTGATCGAAGCAATGCTGTAAAAAGATGTGGACTTACCCCATTTTTGACACAACTCTCATTCTTCAGGTGTTTGAAAGCGCTGGACCGAATATGGGCCTTTTTGCTCGCATTGGAGGTGTCGTCAGCATGATCTAAAGCAGAACCACATAAAGAGAAAGAAAAGTACATACTTTGAGTACAGATTTTAGAATATTTTTCTTCAAGTATGACACAAAATGGCTCAGTAAATGGACATACACTGTACTGCCACTCTCCTTCTCAACTTTAGCGAAAGACTGCAAAAAGCTACAGTTATCTTCTAAAACCTAACAAAACTTAGCAATTTGTATCTCAATTATGCACAACAGGCAAACGGCGGGCATTGGTGTTCTTGGAAATATAACAGACCTTGAATTTTATACTCCCTGTACTGACACCTCGTTGGTAAAGTTCAAACATGTTTCGCTTAAGCGACGCAGAAACGACGCGAGAAGCGTGGAACGGCAAGGAAGCAGCTATACTAGAAGGCATGTTACGAATATTAATTATTCTGTTTTAGTCTAGAAAAATACCCCAATGGCCTGATTTACCCGGAATGAATCAACTCCTTTTTAAGCGGGCAGTCCATTTTCCACCGTAGTTGACATCTGTTTCTAACTTTGGGTTACTTAATATGGCTGACGACAGCATCAATTTCGACAGTATAACTTAGTTTAAATGCATTTAGGGCTTATTTATACAGACATAATACTGATAACATTACACTCCACTTAGGTTGTTTTTTAAACGCATCTTACTGCGATACTAAAAGTAACACTTGATGTTTCAGAGTAGAATTAGTAAAGATTTGTTAACTTCGAGAGGAAATGCATGTAGATTATGTGGCTGTGAGTTACTCAATCACCAAGTGTTCGCTTTCGCTTTAAAAAACGTGACAACGCGGACAATAACTAAATCAATGAAATTGTTTCGCTCACTCGTAAACGTACTTTTTTACCGTTGTTATTAAGTTCTCTCGACCAATCGACATTGGACAGAACCTTCAGGCACTGCAAGAACCTAACTTGCATCTTAAGCGCTACGTCCAACTCTTCAATAAAATTAGCTGATCGTTCTTCCAGTTCCTTTGCAGGTAAATTTCACCTGTATACTTACGCCGCTGCACAGATTGCATGAAATATAGATTTACGTTAGTCTAACGGACGTTATGGCCATAATACAACGTATGATTTATCTGTTCCGCATACTACAAAACTGATACTGACTCTCGAGAAACATGGCCTTGTCCTCTCGACACGAGGAGTTTCTGACAAGCTCTACCCGGCAGCCGATGTACTACCGAGTAAGCGATAACCTTCGAGAATCTATGTCAACGCCGCTAACCATCCGCCAAACACGTGGACACCTTTGAACTGACGTCACGGGTGACTCTCCTTCGAATTACGCGCGCTTTTCATAACCCCGCTTCGCCGAGGCAACATTCTCGGCGAGACGCGCAGACGCTGAAATTGACGTCGACGTTGCTTTGACGTGGCTACTTTCTTACTTTACAAGCACCTTTCTTGCGATTGTTCCTTGGTTTTCTTTGGCATTTCGTAACCCTACTGACGACGCAACAGTCACATCGATCACGTGTCGAGCAATCCTCGTGACGTCAACGGAATCCACCGGACTTGACCAATCGTTTTCTTTGTCTTATCAGCCTGCGCAACTTTGAGTCAGCTTTTTTCGGGTGGTAGGCTGACGTCCATATTAACAGTGACTGGGTGAAGTTTCCCAAAGTCCGTGACGTCTGCTTCGAGCGACACAGCGCAAGCGATTGCGAGAGTCGGGTTGCTTCGATTAGCCAGGCAACGCTGCTAAGGTTTCTTCTGAAGTTTCGTCATCGCGAAACCGAGGCGCTGCACGTGAGCAGGCAGGTGGTACATTTGGGCGTTTGATGATCCTGACATGATGCGTCACATGTTTACGGCGCCAATTTGTGGCCGAGCTGAGCACAACTAGAAATGTGCGAGGTACCTGTCCACGAAGGGAACGCTTTGTAATGGTTCGGCTTCTGAAAAGTGTCACTTATGCTGCTCATTGAAAACACGCTTCTTTTTCCTTCGCCAGGCACAAGCCGAGAACAAGAAGAGATTATTTTCACTTGAAACCAACATTTTTTTTTACCTTTGTAGTGTAGGCTTTGTTCACAGTCACGTCATTCTTACAGGCGAAACACACTTTACAGGCTCGCTTTGTGAATTGATTGGCTGATTTGTGAGGTTTAACGTCCGAAAACCACCATATGATTATGAGAGACGCCGTAGTGGAGGGCTCCGGAAATTTTGACCACCTGGGGTTCTTTAACGTGCACCCAAATCTGAGTACACGGGCCTACAACATTTCCGCCTCCATCGGAAATGCAGCCGCCACAGCCGGGATTCGATCCCGCGACCTTCGCTTTGTGAAGTACGAAGTGGTGCCATTTGGTCTGTACGCGTGAAATAGCGAAACATCTATCTATGGATTTAATTTTGCGTAAGGCTTTACATATGCCTTTTTCAAAATTAACATAGAATCCATACAAGAAACGTTTTTTTTTCACAGCTGTTACTCATATGAGCAATTGTCTCCGTATTTCTTCATGGGGTCTTTTTTTGAAGACAACCCTGAAGATGACAAACGTTCTACTACTTCCCGATCCAATAAACTTCATCGCCGTAGATAGTGTGCGAAATATTTCACCATTAAATTCTTTTTGTGAACTTGAACTCTAAAAAGTGAAGGCTTAAAGCTTAGTAACGTATTATAGTTTGGAAAGTCGGGCAAGACGGTTTAGGGACAATAGTTGGTTTAGTAACATTATTGCTTAACATGATGGTGCTAGTTTCACTGGGTAATGACTGTTTTCCCTACGCGCTCTTTTCGATGCACATATAATCTTCACTGCATTTTCTTTCATTGAGGAAAAGGGCGATTTGCTGCGACCTAATAGTATTCACCCACCAGCCGCTATACAAACACAACCAGTGTTACGGTGGTTCCCGCCGAACTCTACTAACTTGATTTCCTTGAACCTTTGGAAAAATGCCAATTCTCGCGTAATTGAGTAAAGCGGAAAATAATTTCTTTTTCACTTAAAGGTGACTTTCACGGGGATCGCGTACTGCGAGCGATCAAGCGCGGAGCGTAGATTGGTCGACGATGATCGTGCCTGCTAAATATAGGCACGAAAGCCGTCGAAATTTATAGCTGTAAAACGTGCTTCCTCCCCCATCTCTCTCTTTCTCACCCATAGAAGGAGCGCTTGGAGAGACAGTGTCTACGTAACAAACACGTGCTACGTAACGAGCACACCTTGGAACGTCGCAGATCGCAGCTTTTCAAGTTGGTTCTCCGTCCAATCTGGTGTCCGCAATGCGTGCGCAGCGAAAAAAAATGATACACTACCTCCCCGATAGGCACCATGGGGTGATGCGGAGCATTGCGGGGAGATTCAACAGCCTTTTGCAATGGGGGTGGTTACCAGTTAGTGGTGTTACCTTTCCGGTGAACCTAGCGTGTTATTTCGTTGTGAACTTGGTTCGTTACCACGCATCGCATGAACGTTTTGTTGGAAACTCCCGCGATTCTCCGCATCACCTCATGGTCCGCTTCGAAATATGGTGTGATTTTTTAGTTAACGCGCCCGCTGAGAATTTTCCGTTCAACAATACACGGGAGAAATCTCCCACCGGCACTACCTTGGAGGTCAAGATCAAGTGCCTATATATACGGGGTGGCCATTGAACGGTTGTGCAACGCGAGCAGTCGCTTTTTTAAATCAGGAAACTCACTGGCAGACGCTGCCTGCGTCGGCTTTGCGAGACGCCGCGGAGAAAAATGCCTAGAGAAGAGGGGGGAGCGAGCGTACGTTAGCAGACGCTCCTTGCGTCGGCGTTGCGAGGTAGAAGAGCGAGTGAATAGGAGAGGATAGAGAGAGGGGGCGGGCATGCGCAATGGGCGAGTTAGCGCAAGCAGGTGGTAGGAGAGAAGTGGAGAGAGTAACGTACATCTTATGAAGAGAGGGAAGGAGAGGAGTCGCGCATGCGTAGTGTGAGTGCGGACAATTGACGCGTGACATTCCCGGGAGCAAGAGATGCTCCGCATCTAAAAATAGAAAGAAGACACGCATTAGACGCGGGGGTCGGCACGTCTGCGTGAAGCTCAGTATGGTAACGCTTGGAGCATGTAGGTATGACATCATGAGCTTTTATGGCGCAATAAATGACAGTGACGAATTTACAAGTGACACACACAGTGACTCCACAGTCCGTACACAGTAGTTTCCCAACAAGTGATGCACAATAACGGAATACCTTAATTTCTTTTCTATATTGTCCGATAATGGGCCGATATAAAAAAAAATCTAGTAAAGCCCTATATAAACGATGCCCTACTGCTTTCATTCGGTTAATGCTGCCACTCACTCAGTGATTCTATGCTCCCCTCACTCAGCAATTCAATGCCACCCCTAACTTCATGATTCTATGCTGTCCCTCACTCACTGATTCTATGTTTCCTCTCAATCATCGATTCTATTTTGCCACCACTCACGGATTTTATGTTGCCACTCAATCACCGACTCTGTTGCCACTCAGTGACTCTGTGCCGCCACTCATTCGGTGATTATATGCTGTTCTCACTCAGTTATCCTATGCTGCTACTCATCCAGCGATTCTATGCTGCCACTCAATCATTGGTTCCATGTTGCCACCATTCACCGATCCTATGTTGCCACTCGCTCACCGATTCTATGATGCTATTCACTCGCCCATTCCATCTGGCTCAGTAAGGTAACGCTTGGAACATGTAGGTATGACATCATGAGCTTTTATGGCGCAATAAATGACAGTGACGAATTTACAAGTGACACACACAGTGACTCCACATTCCATGCACAGTAGTTTCCCAACGCGTGATGCACAATAACGGAATACCTTAATCTATTTGCTATATTGACCGATAATGGGCCGATATAAAAAATCTAGTAAAGCCCTATGTAAACGATGCCCTACTGCTTCCATTCGGTTAATGTTGCCACTCACTCAGTGATTCTATGCTCTCCTCACTCAGCAAATCAATGCCACCCCTAACTCCATGATTCTATGCTGTCCCTCTCTCACTGATTCTATGCTGCCCCTCACTCAGTACATTTATGCTGCCTCTCAATCATCGATTGTATGTTGCCTCTCAATCATCGATTCTATTTTGACACCACTCACCGGTTTTATGTTGCCACCACTCATTCAGTGATTCTATGCTGCCCTCACTGAGTTATCCTATGCTGCCACTCATCCAGCGATTCTATGTTCTCAATCATCGGTTCTATGTTGCCACCACTCACCGATTCTATGTTGTCACTCGCTCACCGATTCTATGATGCTATTCACTCGCCCATTCCATGTTGCTACTCACTCAGTGATTTTATGTTGCCAACAACTAAGTTTTTTATGTTGCCACTCGATCACTGACCTAATGTTGCCACTCGCTAACTGGTTTATTAATTGATGAATCGATTGATTGACTGATTGATTGAATAATTGACTGATTGATTGACGAATTGACTGATTTATTGATTGATATATTGATCGTGTGGCTTACCGCGCAGGCACTGCACGTAGCAGATGAGCGGGTTGAGCTCCCTTAGCTGGTCGGGGTACACGTCGGGCATCAGCGATTTCATGTTCCGCTTGCTGGGGGCGGCGGAGGGTGGGGTGGCCCCACCAAGGAGGACGGCTCCGCACGCTGTCGCCCGGTCCTCCCGGGCCGGCTCCTCCGTGGACGTCGCGATTATCACGCGGACCTCTTACTGCGACGGCTGCTCACGCCGGACGAAGGCTCAACACTGCGGAGCACCAAGATCAAGGTCACATGACAACCTACGCATTGTTCTAGTACTGTGAAGTAAACCTCAATTCAATTCACTGTTAATACGACATGTCAATCATCTTTACGAGTTAGAAAAATGCGCGAACTTGTATATCGGGGGTAGTGACAACGGGTCGAGTTAAGTTCTACTGGACTCCAGGTTAACTGAGTGTTGGGCGAGTAGGTTAATGTTCATAGCGAAATTTAAGCGAGCACAAAAGGCAAGGAGACCATGTCCTTGTCTTTTGTGCGAGCTGAAATTCAGCCACTAAGTAGAATGGACCTCTAATCTTCAATAGTCTCGTCGAGTAAATGAGCCATTAGAGTAGTAATCGTTATAGTCGTTCAAACCGTCGGTACACTGGACTAGTCATGCATTATGAGAAAAGGTGATTTGTCTATTCCCTCGGTGCTTAACAAGCTTGCAGTGATGCACCGAAATTTAGAGGCAACTTTATTTAGTCCTTGTATGAGCTGCAGACCGGTTTAAAACTCTGCGCAGAGACGTCGCTTGCACGACACACAGTGGTCATAGTAAAGCCGTAGAACTGCCGCGAATTTGACGGCGTCGGTGGGGAGATCGAAACCGGACCTAGTCTGCGTTAACTTCGTTATATCAGCTAAGTCGCGGCTGAGTAGCAGTGTCGTGGCAATGGCGCTCTACACGTGTGTCTTGGTTATAATGCTTTTCCTGTGTTGAAGGTATGATAAGTCGAATAGCTTGTGCATCAAGTTTAGAACGGCGCCAATGGTTATTGAAAATGTAAGCACGAGCTAAGAGAAGAACAACTAAGGAAACGTTGCCTGATCCCCTTCTTAGAGTGCTCTCAAATTTTCACTGACGCATACGCGCCAACTAGCCCTCCCTCCGTTTTTTCTTCAAGACCTTTCACCCTTCCCTAGTCCACTGTGTTTACTCGACAGCCAATTTACATCCACGTGAAGCAACTCATAACTAATACAAGAAGTTCGTTCTAACAGTTGTGAGTAGATCGAGTTCATTGTGTAGAATTTTTGTTGCATGTTCCCTTAAACTATGAAGATCAGGCTTCATGATTTCGCAGGAACCTGTTACCGAAAACTGTTCTCTGCTTTCGAAACGCCCTGTGGTTTCTCGATCTAACTTACCATTACTGCTTGGACGCATTGACCCCATTCATTGCAAGGGAGGCACACCACCCTAAGATAGGATGACTAAGATTTCGACATAGCCACATTTTCTACCACGGCATTTAATAGAGATTGAGAAGGTGAGTATCACCGGAAGACATGTGAAAACTTTAGCAGCGGATTGACAAATCTCCATCACTCGACTGCCCACAAGGCAGTAACGCAATTTTGGTCTTTTTGAAGACTACGGGCCTGTTTGATCGGCTTTGACTATTTTGCAGTGCACCGGATACGAGCATCTAGTGCTCATTCGCTTCTTTCATTCCTCTCGCTCTCATATTATCCCCTTTTTATTCCCCCAGCGTAGGGTGGACAACCGCACATGTTTCTTGTGAACTGCACTGTTTTCTTTTTTATTCCTTCTTTCTTATCAAAGTCAGCTTCTTGAGCGGTAGCATGTTTTAAGCAGTATAGCTTCAATATACTTACCTGATCGTAATACCCCATGAAAGTTATAATAGCACATGCTAAGTTGGAGATAAATTTGTTCCACAAAAAGACCTTGCGAAAAGTGGTAACTGCTTCAAGCTACAGTGTTCTTTCGACGTTCCCGTCGCTACCAGTGAAGTGCGTGCTTACGCCAGAAGCTTCCACAAGGGTTTCCCTGTGCTCGACACCATCGAAATACGGAGTGGGTCGGTGCAGCGGAAGACTACTAAACCTGTTTTTTTATTCTTTTTTGCAGATATTCAATGAAGAACCTTCTAATGCATTCCAACATTTCGGTGCATCGCCTGGATGTAGATGCGGCTTACAGCATCCCTTGCTCTTTTAGGCACCCATTGTCGAGGTTCACGATACTTGTGTTTTTTATAGCGCACCTCGAGCCCTTTTCCATGATGAATCAAGAAATACGAAGGTAGCGCGTGCTGCGTGAATCGATTACATTTGAAAAGAAATGACGAGCAGAAAAAAATTGTACGTGCGAACTTTGAGGGACAATGACATGGCGCATTCAGCGGGTTGTTTAAAATATTTGAAATTTTTTATATTAACTGCCTTTAACTGGCATTCATGACGCCATCGAAAACATGTAGAAATCGTTAGCCGAACTCATGATGCCAATAGGGCCTGCACACGCCCTTAAACAAAAAAAAAATTAACCTTGTCGCTGCACACGCACAAACACAAAGAAGAATGTCGAACGACCACTTAAAACTACCCAACCTTCTTAACTAGTACGCCTCATTGGTACAATGATCGCGGTGCACCGTTGCTGACTCGAAGGTCTCAGGTTCAATTCTTGCCGCAGCAGTCGATTTCGACGGAGACATAATCCTTGAGGATTATAATCCTTGAGGCTGTGTGACGTCCGCGTATGTCAGAAAGCACCAGGTGGCCAACATTTTCGAAGGCTCCTGCTACGTCCTCTCGCAATATTACCGTGGTTCTTGCACGTAAAACCCCAGATATAAGTTGCTATAACTTTATCATCTATATACAGCATCTATATGTATGCTACAACTACGTGGGTTGACACGCTTTTTTTTGTATGGTGAAAGTAACGACTATACCTAATACAGAAAGCCGGGACCACTTGTAAGCTGATCTCTGCACAGCAACCCGTTTCCGACAGAAAACGTTACAGGTACAATGCCGCTCCCAATCTGTACATGACGACGACGCAGAGCGCCGCATGACGTCAATTTGCCGAAGGTCCGGGCGTGCTCCAGATTAACGATGTCACGGCCAGAGGTGTGCAGCCGCGAGCCCCATGGCATCGTACTTGCATGCGGGCTCCTGGGACACGAGGGTCTATTACGCAACCACCATTAGCCCGTCGAGGCGAGAGCCTCTCGATCAGTTGGACCTCGCTGACGTCCGTCGTGACGTCAAGCGCGGAGCCTGCGCCTTTATGTTGGGCTCGTAGTCGCTTTACAAGAAATAAAGCGACGCCAAAGAAGCACCATGCAGCCTAATTCGCGGTACTTGATCGGTATTTTTTTTATGGTTGTGATGATGCCACGTTGCGCGCTCACGAAGCAACAGTGCGCGTGTAATAAGATGACGTCAGCAGGAGTGCTAAAGCGCCGCATTTCAACTGTCATGCCGGATTGTACAATCTTAGTTCATAGCGAGCATCAGGTGCGAGATACTTCACCGCGTTACATGCCGACGAGGCTACAGAGAAATGCATTGGTTGGTCGGCTGGTTATTATAATGAATTGTGCTGCAAATATTACGGCGCCCAGGGCTGAGGCCACCATGACAATGAGATAAGCGAAAACATTACAACGATAGAGGCACTCGCGTCATGCCCAAAGCATGAAACTGTCATTGTGCCTGCGCGAACATGACAGTGGCTTGCAGCTGCGCATGCGTATGGGCACCGAGAATATGCACTTAATAAGGTTGTTCAGCCAAGCATCACTTCAGTGGAATGGTAGACACGCTATGGAAATAAGTTGAATAAAGCTAACAGACTGCGTGTACAGTGTCAATTTTTATGAAAGGGAACACGGGAGCGCGTAGCCTGCGCACTCCGGCGGCTGCTGGCAGTGCGTTCAAGCGGAAGCTAGAGCAACCACGGTCTCTTCTCACGTCATCTCGCGGCGAGCAAAAGAACCATTCGTTGCTTATATGGAACCAGCAGTAAGATTGTGACCCTCTCCCCTTCAAGGTGATTATGCGAGAGCTGGTAATCGCCTTGAAGGGGTAGGGGCTGCAATATTGCCGTTCTATATCAGCAACGAATGGTTGTTTGGCTCGCCGCGAGATGACGTGAAAAGAGACTGTGGTTGCTCTAGCTTCCGCTTGAACGCACTGCCAGCAGCCGCCGGAGCGCGCAGGCCATGCGCTCCCGTGTTCCCTTTCATAAAAATTGACTCTGTACATATGCCCCTCAGTCCGCCTCGGTGGTGCAACGGTTGTGATAAGCAATTGCTGACCAAAGATCGGTGGTACGTCACAGCCGTAGCGATCGCGTTTCGATAGAGGCAAAACGCTAGGAACCCGTGTGGTGTGAGACTGCCGTGCACGTTAAAGAACGCCAGATGATCGAAATTTCTGAAGCACTCCCCTATGGCATATCTCATAATCGTCATACCGCGTTTGTAATAAGCAACACTACGTGTAATATGCTCATCGTTAAACGCGTCACTGCACGAACTGTCACGTTCTTCTTCGCATTTGAATGCCTCATTGCATAGAAAAAGAAAAAAGTTAATAGCGGACACACCGCAAAATCTGGCCTAAGGAAGTACGTCACAGCTACGTAACAAACTAGTGCTCTCACCAAACGCCAGAGGACGCAAGTGCGAAAAGCAAAAATATGTTTTTTTTTTATTTAACGAAACGTTTTTGTTTTACCAAATTATAATCATTCGCCTATATTTGGCATGTTTTTGTTCATAACAAAACGATTTATTCGACACACCTTACGCTGTTATTTCTGTTAAGCCACACTGCCATAAACAGCATCTACGTGCCGACTAGTGCAGGCGCGCGAACATCGGCAACTGCTACTGTAAATGTTTTCGATCAGGAACGCCTCTCATCACTGAGGGAGACGGATAGCAAGGTAACCATGAGGTATTGATCGAAAGATGTTCACCCTCACATGTAAGAAGGAATGAACAGTGATCACTTATATCCGTGACTGATGAATGATGAAGATCGTCGTTATCAAGATTGGCATCCCCTTCGCAACGGCGTGGCGATAGCCACCTCTTCTAGTTCATTATAACCCAGTTTGCAATCAACATTCCCTAATAGCTAGGGAGCCTTCATGTGCGCGCCGACGCGTATGAAGGCTAACGCCAACCTACAAATGGCTAACGCCAACCTGCCATCTGGCGGCTATCATCTCAAACCAGGCGGTCGATATCAAAGAGCTCTGAGATTCGAGCGGTGGAACAGCACCGAGAGTCGCGGTGACCGGCAATGCGCTTCTATGAGAGGACTCAGATGGCGCTTCGATTCATTTCGTGCGCTCGTACAGCTCCTATTTTTGCAACCTTTCGTACTTTGTATGTGATGACGTCGAACGGTCACGATTATTTTCGTGTTCCCGCCTGCACAGAATAATCTAAGCTTGTCTTGCAGTTTTCATTTTCAAGAAAGCTAAAATCTCTGTTTAGTCGCGCTCGATTTCTTTTCTTTTTGCTTTTTAATGTAACGAAGCCACAATGAAACAAAAATCTGAGTTTGACGCGTCAAAACCGTCACGTGATTTTGAGGCAAACCGTAGCGGTGCGCTCGATAAGTTTCAGTCCATTGGTGTTTTTTTTTTTTTACGTACACACTCATCGCACAGCACGGGGGCCTCGAACATGTCGCTTCCGTCGACACGTGGCCATCCCAGCCGGTATGGAACCCCCTACAATGGAATCAGCCGAACAGTGTAACCACTTTACCTCAGAGTCTGGCTCAAGAATGCTACAGAAATATAGTTCACCAAAACTGTGCTGACGCGCGCATGCACATGCGAATGTCCAAATCGCCGTATAAGCGGAAATCTGCGAACACCCCGTTTATTTCCTAAAATGAGACAACGCAAATAGAAACAGGGTTTAGTTCCGTGCAGTAGTAAGGCCAGGACACTCTTGTACATTTTGTTCAGTTTTTGTAGCACAACATGCTAGACGATGAGCCCTTGTGACGTAGCGCTAGTGGCGGCGTGTCGGCTAATGAAAAAGATGACGAGCGGCGGTGGCTCGTGGCGCGCGGAGCCTAGAACGTTCGATGTTTCAAGCTGGCTGGACGTCATGGCCACAGCGGTACTTCGGCAGCTCGCTTCCTCCTGCACGCCTCGTCCTTTCATTTAACCCGTGACGACGGCACGTCTTCGTGGGACGCCGTCCCATGGCCTACAAGCTAACAATATTTCTGATTGTGATAAATTCACTGCGTACGTCTTGCCAGGCTTGTTCATGAACGCTGATAAACTAAATGGTAAAAGTGTCATGTCCTATTGAAGATAAAAAAAGTTTACTATTGCTGGACGACAAACGTTCGGTCGGGTCCAGATATGTCAGGCAACCTGCATCACGTTTGTGTACTCGGCTGCTGACCCGCAGGTCGCGGGATCAAATCCTGGCTGCGGCGGCTGAATTTCCGATGGAGGCGGAAATGTTGTAGGCCCGTGTGCTGAGATTTGGGTGCACATTAAAAAACCCCGGGTGGCAGAAATTTTCAGAGCCCTCCACTACGACGTCTCTCATAATCATATGGTTGTTTTAGGACGTTAAACCCCACAAATAAATCAATCAATCGCACCACGTTTGCGGCAAATGTCCTGAAAGAATTGGACAGCTTTATCTCGCGCTCAAGGCAGACGTGACGATAACGACTGTTGAGCATCCCGCGGGAGACAATGTTTTATTATGTTTTATTAGGTTTAGCAATGTTTTATTAGGTTTAGCACAAAGAAACGCTACGGCAGAAATATATGGCTTCGAAACACTCTGTTTTTTTCTTAGTGCCCATGTGTTTTCTTGCGCAAATCCTGAAGGTGTGCAGTGCCACTTATAGCCCTGCTTTACTAGTCTGTTTTGCAAGAACACCGTTCCCGAGAGGCCGGCATGCATGAGAACCTAACAAGTTGAAGGAACGTTTACAACGCACACGAATCGTGACCGTATGCAATGCGTGCATCTATCGGGAGAAGGCATAAAATGATCAAGTACGATACGACACAGTGCGCTGTTATACAGCGCAAAACTACGAAATCCAAAGATTACAACAAGATATCCACCTTCTGAGTTTCGATAATATTGACCTACTGAAGCGTAAGCAATGTTTTCATAGTTCTAGAAGGAAAGCAAATTAAAGCCTCTTTGCATATAATATAGAATTCACGGGACGTGCCTGATGCATCCAGACCTTTTTTGCATACGGTATCGCTGTCGTTTAGTCGTGAGCCAGCGTACAGTGCGAAATATATCGGCACGTACCGCGCCGTGCCATCAGCGCCGCATATCGCTAAATACCACCTGAATGCAGGCAGCTAGTGCGGGCTAGACACAGCTCTTGTCATGTGCTGGACACATCGCAAGACATGGTGCTAGTCCAGTGTCTACTTGTCCACGTTTCTCGTGTGCTTTTAACAGCTAAAGTGTGTAAGCTAGGTGTAAGTTGTATCCCGATCGATAAACGAGAATGTGCTCGTCTGGGCTGTCCACTAAGCCCGCGAGGCGGATGAGGAACTGCGCGTCTCGGTCCCCACATGAAAGCGGCCGCAGTGATCTGCGCTTTGGAGGACGAAATAGAAGTTTATCCACTCCAGTGCTAAAAAAACTGGGTAATACCCGTGCCACACGGGCAGAAAAAATGGCATTTACCCCCGAATGCCTTCAGATTTATTGCCATTCGCGCGGTGCCACACGGGCGAACAAAATGGCATTCGTCCGAATGCCATTCGCCACCAACTGCCTTCACCAGAACTCAGTTGACTGAGAAATGCCTACTATCGAACACAGGTCGCGAAGTGCGATTTACCTGAAAGTATATAAAACAAATCATATCGAGCTAAAAATGAAATTTCCCGTCTTTTATTTGCACTAAAGTCTTAAAAAGATGCTTTGAACGTTATACGAAGAAAATAAAGTATTGATAATGAAACGCTTGTCAATTTTAGTGTCTATTTGCGCTGTGGATCTGACTAGTGTTGGCTTAAGTTGCTACGGTCGGCTGCAACGTTGTAAAACAAAGCAAGAAACTAAAATTTAGGACAGCGTAATACGCTTATTTCTACATTTGATGATTATCTGATGTGTATGAAGGTTGTAAATGCTTCTTAATTTTTTTATTGCTATTCCATCAATGCTCACTTGGAAGGTGCTGTGATCGACATCATCAAGTCAACTGTCATTCGCTTTGGACGTGTAGCAGCGCCGGCGAAACGAATGTCATTCGGGAACTGAAGGCCTTCGCCACCAAATGTCATTTTCTATGCCCGTGTGGCACGGGTATAAGTTCCATTACTCGTCGATAGCCACTAAAAATTAATAAGAAGGCACCAGCTAGCCTCACAAATGGCTGCATAGTGACTGTAGGGAAACGAAGACCCGAGTAAGACCACTAGGGAACGGAAGAAGCAACGCTGCCTGCTAGAAGAACCCGAAGCGAGGGAAGGCCTATATGCCAGCGATGTGCCCGTGTCGCGTCTGTCTGTGCTTTAACTCGAACCTCTCTGCGCCGAGAGTCAACAGAAAACAACTTACCATCATTTAGCTGAAGCGTAGAGCAACGACCTAGAAGCAACCTGCATCACCTAGTTAAGGCCTAGAAACTACCAGATTAGTCTCCGGGATCGTCCAGTTTAGCTGTTTCTAGCCTTCCGTGGCTTATAGTGCAAGCTTCGTCAATTTCTTCTTCTTTTTTTAAACCTCACCTACCTGTACCAATGCAAGACTCGGCGCTTGTGCGGTGCGCTAGTGGCGCGACTATTGCACCATCGCGCACGTCTTCGTCGAAGAAGCTCATCGATGACGTGACGGGCACGACAGTAAGCTATACCGCAAACGAACAGCGCATGTGCGGAGCTTCGCATTCGTCATAACATGAACGTCGTTTAAAGCTCGGTGCTGCACGCGTCCCCATGTTCACGTTGGACATATTCAGGACTGTTCGCGCTGTTACACACCAGGAAAGCCCCGCCGCGGTGGTCTAGTGGCTAAGGTACTCGGCTGCTGAGCCGCAGGTCGCGGGATGAAATCCTGGCTGCGGCGGCTGCATTTCCGATGGAGGCGGAAATGTTGTAGGCCCGTGTGCTCAGATTTGGGAACGCGTTAAAGAACCCCATGGGGTTCGAAATTTCCGGAGCCCTCCCCTACGGCGTCTCTCATAATCATATGGTGGCTTTGGAACGTTAAACCCCACATATCAATCGATCGATCAATCAATCAATCAATCAATCAATCAATCAAAGGAGCACTCACAAGTCGATGCGTGTGCTTCAAAAACAACGCAGCCCACGCGATCCGGTACATTAGCCCGTTTGCAAGCCTCGTTGTACTTCAACAGGGGAACAGTGAAACAGTGAAGAGCAAAGCTATGGACGCATTATCTAACTACCGAATTCACATTTTGGCTTGGTACTAAAGATGGACGAGTGACAATCTTTCCAATAATGTATTCCCTCGGCAAAAAAAGAGAAGGGTTTGAAGTTCGTTGGGAAGAAAGAAAGTCAACCGCCCTCATCTGTGAAGTTCACGCTGAAAGCTCAAACGGTTCGTTAATGTGACGTCACAGCATACTTCATCTCAGTTCTCTCATGAGGCAGATGAAAGTTCTGGAAACTTGCTAGGTCCACTGCTTGGTTCTATTGTTAAAGTGGTGTAGTGCAGATCTTTGCTACGAGACTATCCACTAGACCCGTATATAATCTGTTCAAATTCGTGAAGTCATATGAGAGTGTCATGACAACGTTAAAGTGGCATCGCCACCTGTCTTTTATGCAAGTTTTTTCTCCAGCTTGACAGGCCTTGTTTCTCAGTAAACGTGGCCATTACTTTGCGTAGTTAACAAGAGTCACTTTAAAGTGCGCTTCACCTTAAACAAGTGCTCTACTGAAGCCACGTAGTCAGCATGCACTGAGAACAATGTTGATGTTCGGTTCAACTACGAATGGAAGCGATGTTGATATTGCCTCTCAGAGACCCGTTTTAACAATCGTGTTTCACTAAGTTCTCTACAGATATATAGCAAATCATTGCCATCCGGGTGTACGCGCACGAAAGCGATATGAAGGGTCGATGGGTCTTGCTGAGATAATGGCATTAAACTTACTGGCTGGTATGTTGCAATGATTATACTCGTAGTTGTCATTGCATTAATGACAAGCTTATATTGTAGTTGTTACAAATAATGCCTCCTGTAATTTACTTGGCTTGATTGTCCGTTGTTTGTCAATAGTGTAGTGCGTAACAAAGAAAGTAAGCCCATGTATTCTCCTACTTTCGTTGTCATCGACAAACTCGCAAGATGAGGGTCGGATGTGAATTGCCGATGACATAGTTCTAAGACGTGTATGTCCTGTAGTGGAGTTCTTGCAAAGCTTCGTTATCTACACGTTGTTGCTCAGTACACTCATGCCTTAATCAAAGCTGTTCACTCTTGCCAAGTAACAAAAGTGTTTAGAACTGATATCGTTTGCCGGCAAGTATTGTTCAGATCATTGAACTCAACCTAAAGACATCTGTTAGTGTAATGCACTAATCTGCCGGAAACGCCTGTAGGGTAGGGTATCATTGAGCTTAACTTGAGAAGACGGCAGTTTGAAAAAAAAAACACACAAAGTTTTAAAAAAAAATTGGTGATGTCCTTACCTAGGGCCGGACGCAGACGGGAAGACACAGGCTCTCGCGCCGGATTCGACACACAAAAATCCAAGAAAGTGCCCAAGCTCATCCCTGCTGCGGCGTCGTCGGGGTACATCCCGTGCTGGGGGCCCGTGTCGGCCAAACTTTTTTCCACGCGCGCACACCGGCCAAGCTCCCGCTCCTCTCTGAGCGCTGGTCCGTTTCGCGCGCAGCCCAGTCTCCGGGCCCTTACCTGCCGCGTCACACCGCCATCGCAGGCCCCGATCGATGCCCGGTCACGTTCCGGACGTTTTACCTCCCCCTCAGCCTCCTCGCCCCTCGAGAGGAGAGGAGTGCGCACTCTCCCAACACGCGCGCAGAGTGCGCACGCTGCTCCTCACATGCTCCGTGCACTGCGGAGAAAGTTGCGTGCATTATGACAATTCAGGGCGGAGGTCGTGTCAGTCGGTCAGAAAATGACTGAGGCCTGTAGATACACATTTCAGGCACACAACGTGAGCAAAACGATTACCCAGCCCCCAACGTGGAAGCCAACTCTATCTTGTAGGGAAGAGAGACTTCAAGACAGTACGGCTGCAGTAAGTCAGTAAATCAGATGACGAGATACGGAACGTTAACAACGCGAAACAACTGAAACAGTGATTAAAATCAACGAGAAGAAGTAGCTGAACGCGGCGCATACTCGATGTCGTACATTTAGTCTCGGTCTTCGTGTTGCGCCGCGTAAGTTTGGTACAGATTAGCGAACTGCCCAGTCAGTGCCACTCGCCAAGTTGGCGAGAGATCCAAGAAGGTTAAATTGAGCCAGCTGGTAAGTATTCGTGATGAAAAGTAATAAAATGATAGATGATAAGTCTGAACGTAAGACTCACGTCAGTGCTCATTTAAGGTGTTCTCTCTTTCGCTCTTTCTCGTTCTCTGATGTTTCAAATTCAACGACAACCAGCTACAATTGCTTTTCTTTTTCCCGAGAGCGTGGATACAGTAGGCGTTCGCCCATTGCACCCTTCCAGTACCTTAAATAAAGAGCCGTTGCTAAGAAATCGCCAAACGAAAAGGCTCTTGGCACTGACCTTCTCCTCGATTTGACTGGGAACGAAAAACAGTTGACTCGTGAAGCACGCATCTTTCTCAGCAGTGCACGTAAGTACTGCGGTGCAGTATCCGAGTTTCGAAAGAGCTGCATGACGGGGATGACGAGAGTGACCGGTGAGCCGGAGGGAAGGGTAGCGGGAGCACGCGGACGAACGGTTTCGCATTTAGAAGCGACCGTCCGTGTCACGAGTTTGCCGCAGCTTTCTCCCGACGGGGTTTATTTCTTTCTCTTTTAACGTGTTACTTTTTCTTTCACCGTCCTTTTTTTTTTCTCTCCTCAACTTTCCTTCCTCCGAATGAGACGACCCACACACACAACGCTTGTCGACATGACCGTCGTGTCAAGCTGAGCGAATCAACAGGTGCTGCTGTGTTATTTTTCTTTCTGTTTTTCTTCTTGTCCCTTCTGCGCATATTGACTGTTGTCGGGTGGACGAAAATAAATGACGCAGTGGCGCGCTGTCATCGGATTTACTATAATTACGATGAAAGGTCGTTATGCGGATAGAGAACGAGACCAGGAAGGAAAAAAAAAAAGGAAACAGAAAAGCTAAGGACCGCAATATTTGTTTCACTCCCCGAGTTTCCGCAGGCTATGGATGCGTCAACTTAACGATGACGCAGCCGATAAGCTTCCCTTCCTGACGTGACACACCACCGTGTTATTCACCGGTGAGTGCACACCTCAACAGATGAAAGTCCGATAACGTGATGCTCGTTCTCGTGAAATACAGTGGCCAATCCTTTACAAGTGGCGAGCGCTAACGGGGGGGGGTTTGGTGGTTTATTGCAAGGTTCGAAGAAAAGAATGTCACGACGATGTTGATTGTCCTAGTTCTGGTAATAGGTCTCTATCTCACGAACAGATAACGTCAAGTCGGTCATATCAATCATTTACGCTCCGCTGTCACCATTTCCTGAAGTCGTGAACTTGTCCCTTATTCTGGGCATGAGCCGTGGCAAAAGTGACACTTTTGTGACCCGAAGTGCGTCTTCCAGGCTCTTCTGGTTGGGCGCTTCCTTTTTTTGTTTTTGAAATATTCAGACAAAAATACGTCAGCTAAAAAAGAAAATCTAGTGGTGGCTTAGCACAGCTATGTCAAGATATACGTAGTGTGAGCTAAGGCAGCGCCAATAAACACGACGTTTAACGCATGGCACTAATTACCGGCAGCAAATCTTTCATGTGCCACGGTCTTTCACACACGCCGCCCACACATCCAAACGGATTGTTTACGAAGTCCATCTCGAAGGTCAGAGTCGCACTGGCGTTTTCGCCGAATTTCATCGCGTAGTCAGTCAATCGGTCTCCCGGTGACGCCGCCTTGGTGGGTGTTCCTCTCTTTGATCCAGTGTCTCCGCATCACGTTGAGCCTCCATTTGTTCTTCCTTCGTTCGACCGCTGATAGCCAGGCAACTACATCATGATCCCATCAGTCAAGCTTCTCTGCCATTCTACGCCGCTTAGCAGAGATTTCACTCGCCTTCTTCATTGCTATACCATACTGGCAAATGCCCCGCTATATGCACGTAGCGGAAGAGACGTTGCGGAAGAGAGCAGCGTGGCTCGAGGTGTACGAGTCGCGGGGTACGATCAGAATGCTTCTGCCGTGGCTATGACGTCACTCCTCTGGAATGAGCAGACCGACGAAGCGCACGCAGTCACTGATTCTCGCGCATGCGCAGCACAGCTTTTGGAAGTGCGCGCGAAATCGCTTCGGTTCGGCCAGTGTAGCTAACACTACGAAACCTGGTACGAAACTCGCGGTTATGGTTCAAATGAAGAGTTATGTTGACTACATGTGGCGTTGGAAATAAGTTCACACACACACATCATCATCATCACCATCATCATCATCATCATCATCACCACCATCATCATCGTCGTCGTCGTCGTCGTCGTCATTATCATCATCATCATCATTATCAGCCTGACTACGTCCACTGCAGGACAAAGGCCTCTCCCATGTTCCGCCAGTTAACTCGGTCCTGTGCCTGCTGCTGCCAATTTATACCCGCCGCAAACTCTTAATCTCATCTACCCACCCAACCTTCTCTCTTCCCCTAAGCCGCTTACCTTCTCTGGGAATCCAGTTAGTTAACCTTAATGACCAGCGGTTATCCTGTCTACGCGCTACATGCCCGGCCCATGTCCATTTCCTTTTCTTGATTTCAACTATGATATGATTAACCCCCGTTTGTCCCCTAATCCACTCTGCTCTATTCTTGTCTCTTAAGGTCACACCTAAAATTTTCCTTTCTATCACTCGCTGCGTCGTCCTCAATTTAAACTGAACCCTCTTTTTAAATCTCCAGGTTTCTACTCCGTAGCTAAGTACCGGCAAGATACAGCTATAATATACTTTACTCTTAATGGATAATGGCAATCTACCTGGCATAATTTGAGAGTGCTTGCCAAATGTTCACACAAAATGAGGGCAATACCTGTGGGAATATTTAATGATTAGTGATTGAATGAGCTCAACGAGAGAGCAAGACAGTTTTCTTGCGAGCATCTGGGATCGTTGTTGCACATGGCGGAGCAGACAAGAACCACGCGCTTCTTTCTACGTGACCTCCGAGATTCCCTACAACAGTGCACGAAACGATGATACCCTAATATGTAGTGTTTTACGTACCGAAACCACGACACGATTATGAGGCACGCCATAGTAGAGGGCGCTAGAAACTTCGACCATCTGGCGTTCTTTCTAACGCGGCAATATGATGTCGCTCAGTACTACATCGACCTCCTGCATTTCGCCTCCGCCAAAATGTGATCACCGCGGCTGCACTCGTGACCTTCGAATCAGCAGCCTAGCACAGTAGCCGCTACACCACCCCCGCGGACCACGAAACGCAAAGCTAACCGAAGAATTACAACGGGCCCACGAACGCAGACGTGAGAGTGCCCCCAACAAACACCCAAGGGAAGAATTAGGGTCGCCTTCGAGTGAAACTGAAATAAAACTGCGCGGATGATGGAGCACCAGTTGACAGGACGGACCCAATGAGCCCGCAGACGCACATGAATTGGGTCGGCTTCGAATCGCTGCAGGAGAGTAGATTCATATAAGCGAAGCCTCACAGGCTGCATTCGTCTGGTCTACTTCAACTCCGGTGCCTCGTCCCAGGCACAGTTTTTTGTTCCTATAATTCAATGATTCCAGTGACTATTCACCTTCTCATAAACGCCTCCCTGAACGCCGCCATAGCCCTCCTTGGGCTGTGCAAATTGGCGCGTCTCCTCAAAAATGCACTGGCAACGCTGCGCCCTTAGCCTTTGTACTCTCGCGTACAGCCCATCATGGCGGTGATTTTTTCCTTCCTGTGGAAAGGTGAATAGGCGGCGCAACGGTACGTCGAAATGGTGGACGAGACGGTGAGGTCACGAGCATGCACGTCCGCGTCGCAGAGTGAAGACGTGTTCATTGGTTCATGACCACTAAGAGACCGAACTGCGTCACTGATGCCGTCACAGATTATTACCGTGTGACAACTTCGGAGCACGGCCACATGGCTCCGCCTGCGTCGCTGGAATGACCGCCGTCTTGCGAGCGAAGGCTACGGAGCCGAAATGGCGTGCATCCCACCGTCAGTAAATGTAGTTCCACAATAACGCCCGTATTTTCAACTTGAAATATAAAAGTTCCTCCTGTATTTTCTACGTGGAGCTATTCGAGACGGGACGCAGCGAGCGCTAGTAAGATATTCGTATTTCTTTTAATTTATTCGTTGTGGCTTGGCGTTTCTGAAGGCTCGAGATCATCCCGCCTCTTTGCGTGTACCTCGAACATTGAGCGCCGTCTGCGTCTACATGAAACACTGATGGTGCACCTTCGTCACTTTCAACAGAATCGAAAGTTGGGCTAGTTGGATATGCATGGTATAACTATCAGTTAAAGTGCACGAAAAACAGACATGAAGAGAGGACAAGCGCTTGTCCTCTCTTCATGTCTGTTTTTCGTGCGCTTTAACTGATAGTTATACCTCGTCACTTTCCACAGCGTTACGGACGTGCAAGAGGTTGGACTACTTTGCGTACCGCTACGTGTCACAGAAGCTTCGCCCACGTAGCTTTCCCTTCAGAGAGAAAGAGAAAAGAAACTTTCTCTTATTGAAATAGCAATTATATGGACACACTCGGCTGGATTTCGCCACCGGCGTCGTGCACCGTGTATGTATACGGATCTATATAGATAAAAACGCAAGAAAGAATAAAATTCAAAAAAAATACTCGGGTGCGCGTAATCGAACGTGGGAACTCCACGTCGTGAATGCGAGGCGTTAAGAGCAAACCTCATAAGCGCGAAAATGCACGCGACCGCGACGAGCGACGCTATGAGCGACGAAACAGGGCGTTCGCGCGACGTGTCGCGTGCTCGTTTTCGCGCGATCGCTCGGTTCTCCAGATTTGGAAACCGTCGCTCATCGCCCGGAAGTGCTGGGCTCAAGCAGCCAATAGCGAAAAACCGGAAAAGACAAAGACTACATAGGTGCACGTGACCCTGCCCGAGTCACGTATGCGCATCAAGAAATAACGCAATGTTTACGCATGTGCATATAAAAAAAGTGCTGCAAAGCATTCATAAACACTTTTCGTTCCATTATACAACAATATATTTTATTTTTAAATTGCATACCGTTCACTACACGGTCTCATGGCCTCATGCCAGCAACAATGGAATTCGCTCGCCGAAGCCGTCGCGTGAATGAGGTTTGCCTGCGCTAGCGACTGATCGCGCGAAGACGATCTACGTCGCGTCGCTCGTCGCTGTCGCGTGCATTTTCGCGCTTACGAGGTTTGGCCCTTAACCACTGACTCACCGAGGGATACCTCCTTCAGCATTTAAATGGCAAGCTATTTATATCTACCACTCACAGCTGTTGGCGGGCAACTTGGGGGGGGGGGGGGGGGTACGTGTTTCCAGCATTATCAGCAAGATGGTGCAATGAGCGCGCAGCGGCTCTCATCTCTCACGCGTACATTGGCCCGCAGAGAGGAGTGGACGATCTCTCGCGCACAGTTATCTCCCAGTGGGGAGGATCATACGTGATGGCTGGCGTTGGGCTTGCACTGGAACGATCCTGTTGTAGTTACGGAGCGCACACAAGTCACTGCAATAGTTGCACAGTCTCCGTTTGCGAAAAAGGGGCGCTTTTCAGACACAACGAAGTAACAACTGAGACGCCTATTCGCGTTCATCTGTACCTTTGAGTAAGTTTGGTGCGTCGATTGTGCGTGAGAAACGCGGGGCACGTTTCGATCTGCTTGCCATTTTGCGCGTGACCTTCTAATTTTTTCTATCGCGTTCATTGCTTAGCCTTTGCGGCAAAGCTGTGACTTTTTTATTCACTAAAAGGTTTCTGGTCAAATGGGGGAGGTTCTCAGTTTAGCGCTTTACTGGCCTTTGTGGCTCGCTGGGCTTAATCGAGCAAAGCAAGCTGGCCTTTCCGATCCTTGCTAGCAAGCCATTGATTGATTTGTGGGGTTTAAGGTCCCAAAACCACCATTTGATTATGAGAGACGCCGTAGTGGAGGGCTCCGAAAATTTTGACCACCTGGGGTTCTTTAACGTGCACCCAAATCTGAGTACACGGGCCTACAACATTTCCGCCTCCATCGGAAATGCAGCCGCCGCAGTCGGGAATCGAACCCGCGACCTGCGGGTCAGCAGCCGAGTACCTTAGCCACTAGACCACCGCAGCGGGACCCTTGCTAGCAAGCCAGGTCTCGCACAGCCTCGGTAGAGGTTGTCCTCAAAGTACCAAGAAAAGTGGTCGCTGCGTGAACACATGCCCTGCTTGTGCCCCTTTAACTCGGTATCATAACTACCAGTCCAAACCTCCTGGGAGGCTGCCACGCACAGCACGGAACTCGACAACCAACTCCTGTCCGTCCGGAGGGCCCGGAACATCGCAGAGAGACACCACCTCCCGGCACCATCCTGGGCGGGGCCACCTGGCTGAGCTAGCGTGGCCTCCAGTCCCGTCCAGCCTATGCCGCCTTTGGCCCAAAGTAAAGTTCTCGTTCATTCACTATAACCATGCTCCTTCAATAAACGTACTGAAGGACCATGCTATAACCCACCAACAAATGCTCTATGAGTTCGTCACTGAAGGAAAAGTGAATCGCTGGAGGAAAAGTGAAGCACTTTCTATACAGCTGTCTCATTGTGTGTAACTATCATTTTTTATTTGCTTTCGATGGTCTTAGGTTAATAGACATAAAATAGTATTGAAGATATTGGTGAAGAAATTTAATAGCTCGGGCCACCCCTTTACCTCAGCTTGATAAATACGCAAATCCTGCAATCAACACAGAGAATACCAAGAAAGATATTATGAATCTGGAACGTATTAACAGAAAGGCTGTAAGGTTTATTTTTGGCAAATATCGTAGGTTTGATTCCCCGACCACCTTAATGCAATTAAACGACATTTCTACTTTAGAAGCTCGGAGAAAGTTCAGTCGTCTTTCCTTTCTTTACAAATGTTTGTGTGGTATTGTAAAAATTGATCTCCCTGACTGCGTTAAACCGCTCTCAGTACGACGTACTCGTCATGGTCATGAACATGCTCTAACCCCAATTTTTGTCCGATCAAATGCTCTTCAATATAGTTGTTTTCCTAGAACTGTCGATGACTGGAATTGTTGGCCGTGTGACATCTTTCATTCTAATAAGTTTCTTGGTGACCTTGAGCGTCACCTTCTTTCTTAACCTTTTGTTTCTTTTGTATTGTTGTCTGTTGTTTTCTTCAATTACGTTTTGATGTATCCACTCCTGCTTGGGCCAGCACATTGGCCTGCAGTATTGTGAAATAAAAAAAAAGAATGCAAGAGAGCTTTTCAGTGTAATCGTACAAGGAAACGTATACTTCCATATATTTACGACGATTACACGCGACGGCAATGCCTGGCACACTGGCGGGCTGGGACCACTCTCTCCACTTCGTAGTCTTTCTTTCAGCCAGGGACCCTCTACCGCTTTATGCCCCAATCCCACTACTGCCTTGTGGCACTACCCCGCGGCGTTAAAGCGCCGACCCGGCGCTTGTCACGAAAGGGGAGTGTTGGGTGACACATAAGGCTTCAGTCTGACGACGTGCACAACAGTGGATGGTGGTGGCATTGAGTGCGCTTCGTCGACGACTCGCTGTATCTCGTAGGTGAGGTTGGTGATCTTGCGCAGGACTTTGTATGGTCCGTCATAGTGAAATAAAAGTTTTTCTGAGAGGCCGATGTGACGACATGGGGTCCACAAGAGTACGAGAGAACCTGGTGCATACGAAACTTCGCGGTGGTGACGATCCTATCGTTCTTTCTGAGAGGCTTGAGAAAGTACGAGTCGTTCTCGGGCAATCTGTCGTGCTGCGTCGGCTCGCTCTATGGCATCGCGGACGTATGTGACAGGGGAGCTTGAACCAGCGGGAAGGAGTGTATCAAGAGGCAGAGAGGGTTCCCGTCCATAAAAAAGGTAGAACGGGGAATAGCCTGCGGTGTCATGCCTGGAGGAGTTGTAAGCGAAGGTGACGTAGGGTAACGTTGCGTCCCAGTCACGGTGGTCTGGAGAAACATACATTGACAACATGTCCGTGATAGTGCGATTCAGGCGCTCTGTAAGTTCATTAGTTTGTGGATGGTATGCCGTTGTGAACTTGTGGTTCGTGGAACAGGAACGTACGATATCGTGGACGACGCGAGATAAAAAGTATCGGCCTTGGTCAGTAACGATCTGTCGAGGAGCGCCGTGATGCAATATGATGTCATGCAGTAGAAAGTCGGCGACATCGGTAGCGCAGCTGGTTGGAAGAGCGCGGGTCATCGCGTAACGTGTCGCGTAGTCGGTCGCCACGGCAACCCATTTGTTCCCGGATGCAGAAGTGGGAAATGGCCCGAGAAGGTCGAGCCCTACGCGGTATAATGGTTCAGCAGGTATCTCAATAGGGTTAAGAAGGCCAGCTGGAAGCGATGTTGGTCGTTTTCGAAGTTGACAAAGGTCGCAGCTGGCGACATACTTTTGCACAGAGCGATATAGGCGTGGCCAGAAAAAACGGCGCCGGACGCGATCATAAGTGCGGGTGACTCCCAGGTGACCAGCGGCAGGCTCATCGTGAAGCTGTCGGAGAACATCTACACGCAAATGGGAAGGCACGACGAGAAGGCGGTCAGGATCATTAGGGCGCATGTTGTGGCGGTAGAGAACACCTTCATGAAGGAAATACAGGCAGTAGTGGGATTTGGGCAATATCATATATCTTGAAAGCCCTTGACAACTTCGCTCTATGCACAAGATGTAAATATGAGTGTTCAGGCTCCGCTAGGAAGTATTCCTTCCTCCAGGGTGCATGGGACAGCTTTAAGCTCTCCCATAGTAGAGTAACAAGTACTCTAAAGCGTTAACCACTTTTTCTAAACACAGTCAGTTGCCCCTTCGTAAACAGAGCCCCTTCAAGTGCGAGGCTGCGGCTTTAAGCTCTCCTATAGTAGAGTACCAAGTACTCCAAATCGTTACCACTTTTTCAAAACACAGTCAGTTATGTTTTACAGAGCTGTCAGTGGCTTAAAACAACACTAGAATCAACAGGTTCATGCAGTCTGGAAGATGTTTCGCCACAGGAAACAGCGAAATGGTGACAAGTAGCACCCTGAGCCAAGAGGAAGAAAAAGCATCCTGCCCAGAAAAATTGAAACGATGGCGTTGCAATCGCGTACCTAAACAGGTGCGCGAGTTTGACTGATTGAGAAGGTAGAAGGCGTTGCCTACGCGTGACCGTTTAGTATATTGGGCAGTCGTTTCAAATGACCGCTGTCTAAACTGCGGCAAAAGAGAGACGGCCCAACTTGCTCTTTTTCAGTGCTCGCTGGCGAAAGGCGTCTGGCACGTGGTACAACGCCTCTTTGGCTTTCGCACAGTGCACATGGGAGCAGAACGTAGGCTGTCTGCAAGACTGTTCTTTACAGTGACCTTGTACGTACTGTGGCGGCGACGTTGCTTAGCGGAAGTACAGCGCAAGCCTCATAGAGATGCCTACCCCGAACTCCAGAAAAAACAGCTCATCGTGTGAAAATACCTCGATCAGCATCTGGAAACGCACAACGAAGAGGTTTTCCTTCGACGATGGCACACACGTTTTTTCAGAGTAAAGAAGGGACAGCTGAACTTTCCAGTTGTTCTGTACTAGCCATGCGCCCCCTCTAGTACGCATATGTGGTATTCTGTAAAATGCAACTAACTTGATTCATTTTATTTTCCTTTGACTTGGAACATTTGAATACCCAGTGATCAATTAAAATTTGGCGCTCATTTGTAAGATGTATACACTGTCGTCACTTGTTTTCGATGTTTCGTTTGTGTATGTACAAGTTAAGTGTACAATGAACTTCCTTTTCTCAGTTTGCCTACCGGAGCATCATTTGGGTGCGAGGCCCACGGGACGGGTTTAGGCTCTCCCGTGGTAGAGTAGGAAGTACTCAAAATCGTTAACCAATTTTACTAAACCCCACAGTCACCTTATTATGAACTCGAGTGATATGAAGCACCTATTCTTTTAAGTGGTATAAGTGACTCGCAGCTCAAGCTCTTCCTTCTGGTTTTACAAATATTCAGAAAAAAAATCACAGCATATCCACGGAGTGAATTATGAATGTGGCGAAGCGTATCCGGCAGTCCGTCCGTCTGTCTGTCGGTGCGTCTGTTCATCAATCCATCCATCGATTTAGTGAACACTCCAAGTACCACCAACTCGCATCTTTTCATCATATATTCATAATACACAAACACCGCCACCCAGTGGACATTCCAAGGACTAAACTAGAGGTGGCTACCTACTACTAGTACTACTACTACTACTACTACTACTACTACTACTACTACATCGGGAACGCACGACCCTAAAAACTGGTACGAAATCAATGGTTCTGGTTTAAATTAAGAAGTATGCTAGATAGACATAGTAACGGAGCATAAGTTGGCTTAAGAAGTGAGTCACTAGACTACCACAATAATTTATGAAGATGAATTCACTGATTTCATTGAAAAATTCTGAGTAGCTGGAATTAATGCACCACCAGGCGAAACAAATCTCAACCACACGATTCTTTCTAGGTGGCCTCTGAGATACGGTTCGGCAAACTGGTACGAAATTGACAGTTATGGTTCAAGAGTGATCTTTCAAGGCGTGAATGCCTCATAAAACGAGCAAAGTGATCGTCGGCATCGGTAGCCACACGAGTGATAAAAAAAAAGTTACGCTTTCAGAGATTACTGCTTCACGACGTCATCACGTGACGTCGTTATGACGTCACAGGTCTTCAAAATTTGTGACGCCTTTATGACGTCATCATGGTGTCACTACGAAGTCGCAAAAGATTGCATAGCGTGGTGACTTATACACTAGATCATCACATGATCAAAAATGTGGCGATCTCGGAGGTAGTGCGACATTGAATGAAATGCAGAAAGCTGGTATTGCTTCCGATCCTGAAGCCAGTGCGAAAGCACGTTAGGTGAGGGAAGCCTTCAAGGAGTGGGGGGAAAACATCAATACGCAGAGTGAAAAGACCCCAATATTTTGTTTTACGGTTGCCAAGGCCAAGCACTGGCTCAACATTAAGGCCCAGCAAACACTGCCTCGTCAAACGTGAAAACTGACGTCGCAGTTAGCGCGAGTGACTTTGACATGTTTCGTGTGGAGGTGCCGTTCTCGACAAGTGGGTCCGAACGCGGCACCTTGCACTGTGTTTGTCAACACAGTGCAAGGTACCACTCTCGGGTTGACACGATGAAAAAAAAAATCATAGACACGTGATGACATCTCGATATTACGTCATCGTGACATCACCCACCCCCAAAATTTCTACAGTCGTCGTAGCTTCTTATTATGTCCCTGTGACGTCCCGTAACGTCCCTTCTTATGATGGCGTCACCCCAAGGCACCGTCGCTTGGTCAAAGGTTGATTTGATTTGATTTGCGGGGATTAACGTCCCAAAACCACCATATGATTATGATAGACGCCGTAGTGGAGGGTTCCGGAAATTTCGACCACCTGGGGTTTTTTAACGTGCACCCAAATCCGAGTACACGGGCCTACAACATTTCCGCCTCCAACGGAAATGCAGCCGCTACAGCCGGGATTTGATCCCGCAACCTGCGGGTTAGCAGCCGAGTACCTTAGCCACTAGACAACCGTGGCGGGGCGCTTGGTCAAAGGTGGACGATCCCGAAGCAAGGGCAAAACCACGTGAGGTGCGAAAAGCTTTCGGGGGTGGCGGCGGGGATAGGCGGTTTAATACATCGGCTGAGAAGAAAACGGAGATGGTTTTCGCCGTCCATGGGGTAGTCTCAGGCGAGTGCTTAAGAGCCCCCCCCCCCCCCCCCTTTTTTTTTTGCATTGTAGCTGCATGTTCACAATTCCAGTAGGTGTATAAGTAGCAGGAGGTACGTAGTACAGTAGCAGTAACTGTTGTAAAACTGATTTTGTTGCTGCTTTGATTATTACAGTAAAATTTCGGTAACTTGAACTCGAGGAGGACTATTATATTGTTGAGTGATCGTTCGAATTATTGTTATTATTATTATAGTTATCGTTATTGAATTATTATTGTTATTGTTATTGAATTGTTATTGAATTGAATTATTGTTACTGTTGTTGCGAAATTGTTCATATTAAGCGGAGTTTGAATGAGCGGACAGCATAGGTCGGTGAACTATCGACTCACTCGGACTCGAATCAAGCCGTGAGTCTGATCCCGAATCAGTCCGGGTGGGTAATATTTTGCTGAGCTTGAGTACGGGTGAGTCCTGTAGAAGAAAACTTTTTCTGTGAGTGTGAGTATGAGTGAGTTGGGCTCAGAAAAATTTTTGTGAGTCCAACGCCCAAGATATATTTCTTGAGTGAGGCTGAGTGAGTTCAACTTTTCTTGCCGCCCTACAATCCTACCTACTCATCTTCAGATTACCTTCAGCATTACCATCAGGTGATTTGGTGAATTAGGTTCATGAAGCTCTAACAGCGAACAGAAATTGACTGATCAGTCAGTGATACGCCACAAAGAAGCACCGGAATGCACTCATGTGAGGAGTGAGCCTCAACTTCGAAATATATGACCCAATTTATGCTCTAAAACACGTTTATTTACATGGAAGAGCAACCAAAATAAAATTAATCGATAATTTGCATTTTCTTGCCTAAATTCACGAGCAATGTTTGCAGCTTGCCCAAGAGCTCCAGCGCAGCGTTCGAATTCTCATCTGTTGCTGTTTCGTTGTTCTGAGTCTCTACTAAATTTGGTTTGAATCGGTTTCCCAGCACATTGTGATCAATCGAAGTCGACTTCTGCGAGTGCGTGCGATGCAAACCAGACGCTTCCAATTCGAAGCAACCGTCGTGGATACTGGTGCGTTCCAAATATCCCCAGTTTGCCCCCTTAGAAATACACTAGACTCTGCCGCAGCTATGGCGTAATTAAGTGTAAGTTTGGATTAACCGGGCTCAAATCGGCGAACATTTACAGTACTAACAGCCAAGCCAAGCTGAACTGGCGCCATCTGCATGTACTCGTATGTACTATGCCACGCAGGGCCAGATTCTCCTCTTCACCACTAGAGGCACTTATAATAATGGTGATAATGTTAGAAACAATTATTATAAATGATTATAATAGTAATAGTTATTACGGTGCTCGAAATGACAATGTCTATGATCTCTCTAGCCAATCACATACACTGGTGCGCTTACAGCTTTGCTGAAAGAAGATTTTCACGACGTGGAAGTATTATTACTAATATTATATGACATCATTATTATTATCATTAAAATTTATCATCGTCATTATTGTTGTTGTTGTTGTGGTCGTCATCGTTCTTTTATTATACATTCTTGTTTTTCATCCTCCTTTGCGTGGGTTCCCCTGAACCATCTCCTATACAAAAAAAAAAAAGCACGCCCCACTGCCAGAACATAATTCAGACTTGCAACAATCCGAAAGTCAACGCTTGGTTTTTGAGGAATCTTTCGTGATTCGCCAACTGCAGACCCGAACTTTCCCGAACCTCCACTTTTTGAATAAGATATACCCGACTCGTTATACTGATGCCTGTCCAGGCTGTGGCGCTATCCCCGCAACTTTTCACGTTACCGTAGAGGGATCCGCCGCTTACTTCCCCCAGCTCCCTCCAATCCTTCGGTCCACCCGTACCCCGGTGCAGTGAGAAGGCGCCCTCCGCGACGGCGCCCCCGATGTCTGCCGGGCCCTCATTCTCGGGGCCTGGACTGTCGCAGAGGTTACTATAGGAGTCCTGCAATAGGGACCCTCCCGTGTTCTTTGATTTTTCGTAATAAAATGTTTTCATCATCATCGAGTCGTAACTGTTTTGACTCTAAACGCGTAACTCTGTTTCACAAGAGCATTGTTTCACAACGTATCTCATTTTCACGGCAAGAATCGCAACCGCAACCAATCTACCAATTTGCACGCAAATGCGTATTCGACACTGCTGTCGGAGAGACGAGGAAGATCATACAGCCAGATTTTGTAACGGTGCCCCTGGTGTCATCTAATATCCTCGTTGCCTCGCTTCACGTTGGAAAGCAATATCATGCTCTGCCGCTTTTGTAACCGCATAAAGAGCAGAGCGGGCTCACTCACGCTATGGAATCGCGCCCGCATTGTGCCCTCGTTTATAAAACACCTTTGGCTGACACGTGCTGCAAGATCAGCGTGGTTCTTTCACGGCTTGTTCGCTATGACTTCTAGCTACGGACGTTCGTTGATGATGGTTGCGTTCAGATTTTCTTCTCAAATGGTGGACGACTCAATCGTGGGGGCAAACTGGATGTCAATAATGTAGATATTTAGAAGCAGTCAACAATGACCAACATTAGACAACACTACCCCATAATAATTATTGTTGGGGTTTTACGCTCCCAAAACCATGATATTGTCGCTAGGTGAAAATAACAGAATACAGGACGACGGTGCGACCAGAAAAAACGAGGTCTGTATTAACAGAACAAAAGAGCAGCCGCTTCGGCTTCTTCTTCCTCGGAGGAACCGTGGGTGCTGTCCACGCTCATCACTTCATCGTCCTCTGTCTTCTTGCTCGGCCTTTAGCCGTGACAATATGATTATGAGATACGCCGTAAGGAAGGGCTACGGAAATTTTGACTCCCTAAATCTAACTACACGGGCCTCAAGAACGTTCACCCTCCATCAAATATGCGGCCACCACTGCCGGGATTTGATCTCGTGATTTTCGGGTCAGACCCTGAGCACCACGACCAGCGTGGCGGGTAGCCAACACGGTCCCGTATAGACCTCACCTTCTATAGCCTGCATTAGCCTGGTGTTAGGCAGCAGTACAGCCTATATTTATTCAACACTGGTTATGACTAGCAGTCACTCAGTCAAAATTAGAAAGCGCCAAACTAGGCTGTCTTTTCTCCCCTCCACTTCCCAAGGCGAGAAATTCGTCATTGTTCATAAGACATTAGGCAATATTTAGCGCGATATTGAGTGCTAAATATGGGAGGCGGCGAACAGATTAGAGCAGGGAAGATGGTTCACGTCTCGTGTCCTCCATTGGCGTCTTTGTGTCACTTTGCGGTAAATATTGCCTAATTCATTTCCCAAGTCGGCCGTGTCTGAAAGAAAGTAGACTTGGAAGCAAACGATGGAAGCCAACTTTGAAACGAAGCGATGACGTGGTGCTCAGAACATCCCAACTGTGGTACCAAGCTACCCGGGGATAACGTAGGAAAGGAAACAGTCTTTGGAATGCATGCAGCATCAGCATGCAGCATCAGCATGCAGTCATTGGCAGCCGTTATCTTTCAAACCTTGATCACCGTCACAACGTAAATTGAACAACGTAGGCACAAGACTGACCGAAAAGAGGTATGGGGCAGACTCGGCGCCTTCCATCGATGAATAGGGGTGGGGTGGCCGGACCCCCTGGCCTCTCTTCTCCCCGCCCCTTCTCCCCATGTGCGGATGCGAACGAGGCCAGCATATACATCGAATGGGAGTTGTGGGCGTAAACCACAGCCACCGGCCGAGTTTCGCAAAAGCGCTGCGACACGACACACGCCGTGCTCTCCCGCGTCACTGTCACACGTTACCAATAGTCGCGTGAGCGAGTGGGTGAACGTACTCAAAATTCACGCGGCACACGTGCGAGTAACCGATTTGACCGGATGTCGTAACCACCTGTCCATACGAAAAAACGCAATAAAATACAAATGGCATACGAGACAGATTTGGCCGTAGGTGCGCCGGTTGCTCGCTTCGCCCTTGAGTGCGATCGCACGTGGTGTGCGTGCGGCGTCCGTCAGTATAGAACCGCGAGAGAAGGTCAGACGTCACTCATCGAAAGCGTGCTCACCTGGAGGCATGCGAATCGCACGACGAGTCGGTGTTCTAAAGGCTCACCCATTACAGAGAACTCGGACTTATTTAAGCATCATCGCCAACAACCAAAGCATAAACAGAATGAGCAGCTGCGTATAAGTCAACCCGTTCAGAGACACGTAGGGGGGCCCTTGACTGATTCGAAAAAGGGAGAGAAAGGGCGAGAAGTACCACAACGGTTCCTGCAGTACGCGCTCTAGGATAGATACGAATGGCCAATGTTACATGCGCGGACGTTCGCTTCCTCGCGACACAGTTGTGGCATGCATCGAGAACCGAAGTTCGCCCAGTGACTTTGAAGGCCCTTCTCGGCCCGACTATTTGTTCTGTCGCGTTGTACTCTTGAAAACAAAGCTGAAGCGTCCACACAATACTTTTATTTACTTTTTAGGGGCGAAGCTTCTTAGAGCGGCACCCGTTCGTTCTTCGTAGCAGTGCGTAACATCTCTTACGCTTTGACCTGCAAGGTGGTGCCGGTGGGAGATTTCTCCTGTGCGCTGTTGAACAATAAAAAATTCACAACGTGCGCGTTAGCTAAAAGCCAGCTTTTCCTGTCTCTCATTCCCCATTAGCAGCCATCGGCTTGTACATTGAGCACAATCTGACAAGAAAGGGTTGCTACTTTATACTCGCTGCGCGTAACCTCCTTGCTTTTAGAAAGGTTTAGCGAGCGTCGAGCCACAGTGCCGTGAATACAGTGAACTAGTAGATACCAAGAACTCGAGGTGGTTAAAGGTGGAAAGTAGACACGAAGCGAAAGTCGTAAGAAAGTGTGCGTGTGCCACCTCTCGTTTAGTCCTTGAAATGCCCGCTGGATGGCGGTGCTTCTATATGCGGTATATATGATGAAAAAGAAGCGAGATGGTGGTACTTGGAGTGTTGACTAGATGGACGAACGGACACACAGACAGATGCATGGATGGACGCATAGATGGCTGCACGGATGGATGTACGCATGGACGAATGCAGGGACAGACGCACGAATGGACGTGTGGAGGCGCGAACAGACGCACGCACGGCCGGGCGGATGGACGCACGGATGGTGGTCACACAGACGGACGCATGGACGGACGGAAGCAAGAACGAATGAACGGACGAATGCTTCGCCCCACTCTCCATCATTCACCCCGTGGATATGCTGCCATTTTTTTTGTGTGTGTGAAATAAGGGAAGTCAATCAGCACTCTGTATATTCTCTTGCAGCCTTGCTCAAAACATTGTAAATCTACCGGCTTTAACGCAGACTCCAACAGTTCCTCACTTCGTCCTCATGTACCTGTTCATCACGCCCCGTATTCACAAGAACAAATTATACGCTGCAAAGTTTTATAAGATAATGTTTTAGCCGATCAGCCAGATGCATGACATATTATTAGCGAAGCCGGCTGACCAATGGTAAAACGCGTTTACGAAGGAGAATCTTTGTGATTTGAGCCTCAAGCCTTGCGAAGCGCCGGGCCAACTTGTAAGAGTGGTCCCGACTGCATAACAAGAACACACACGAAGCAGGCGTTTTGCACTGTATCTCGTGTATAGTCCTCCTTAGAGTTGTCAGCATGTTTCCCAACCTCCATCTGTTAGCGATAAAAAAAAAAGAAAAGTAAAACCGTTTGACTCTAGTAAGTGACTTGGCTCAGCTCAGCTGCAAGCCTTATTGGTCACTTACCAGGAAACTACATTCATGTCGCTGATCACTAGGCCAAGAAGTGCTTCCTATATACTGCTAGAACGACTCTTTGCATCAGACGCTCGCCACTCGACCAAAAGTGGATGGCGCTCCGTGAATGGGCAAACACGTGCTTCGGAAGTTTCCCTAAGCTAGACACTTAATAGTTTCCGTCCAAGGCACGTGACTTCGAGGGCTTTCCGGTTCCGCGTTGTCGGCGACTGGCACTTGGAAGCTGAGCCTCAGGTGTAAACAAGCGCCAGCGCTTTCGAGATTGATGCTGGCAAACGATGTGCCCAACGCGTAACCTGTCCCCCTTAAGAGCCTCCAATAAGTGTGCTCACTTCTACTAACGCTGCTCTCGGTGGCCTGCTCCACCAGAGACGTAAAACCCGGTTTTCCAAGAGACTCCTGATGCATGTAACTGAAAGGAAAATGCGGAGGAAGCACCACGAATGACAAACAGTTGATGATGTTTAGTGACCCCATTTCAGAAACTACCCGGAGTGAATTTAGGGTGTTCTGGTATGTCTTGGTGTTAACGCCATACCATGCTAATGTGCTGTGTTGCATCAATCTCTCGGACCTCATTAAAGCGGAATTGCTTTTCCGGAAACATTGCATCTATTAGTGGATTTACCTGTCTGTGCATATATATATATATATATATATATAGAGAGAGAGAGAGAGAGAGAGAGATTGGCATTATATTTAGCAGTTAACAACTTCTCACTGTAACAAGTAACTCACTCCCCCTCGGTAATGTCCTGCTGTTTGGTTCTGAGGGTTCATTGAATAAAAAAAATGAATTAAATATACCCCAGTCTGGCATTGTGTTATTCTGTGTAGTGAGTTCAGGTGTGTTCTGGTCACTCAATTCTGTAATGTCCTCTCTGAAACGTGTGAATGCACTTTGTTCAAGCCCTGACCTACACTCCGCTCATCTAAACACATGCATTAACGTAAAAAGCAACCAACTAGAGTTACTCTAAATTAGTTTGTGAGTAAATCGGAGCCAACACGTTCGGGCGAACTCACGTCACAGTCACGTAGCGCACGCAATATCAAAATTTAGTCCTTCGTTTAGCATGTTTGACATAACAACTCCCCCTATACATTCCTTGGCGTTATTGTCTGTTAGATCTCATTAATATTGCGTCAAAACACGGAAAAAAAGAGCTCTTAGGTATACAATAAACAATTGTATCGGGCCAGTTGTTATGAATCCATCTTGGTAGGAAGCGCAGCCACTATTACACAGAACACACAACATAAGCGCTTGTGTTGTGTGTTTTGCGTAATAGTGGCTGCGCTTCCTACCAAGATGGAGTTAGGTATACACTTCTTTCCCTAAATAATTTCAATGTTCTCGATGAAGGAAGAGCTCATGAAGCTCGTAAGAGCGCTCGCATAAGAGCTCCTGAAAACACTGGCTATGACTGTGAGTTAAAATTAACAGCGCAAAACACAGAACACGCCCCATGGAGCACAGAAAAAAAAACGACACGGCGGTTTTGTGTTTGCCCTGTTAATTTTAACTTAGAGATACGTACCAAGTAAGCCAAAGTGATATAGAGGGAGGGGGGAGGCTTTTCACAGGCTTGGTGTCCTCGCATCGCCTCTCGCGAATTGGGCTCGGGGCTTCTTATCTTTCTTTATCTCTTGCGGGGCGTAATTGATACACCGCAAGCCTTTTTTCCCTCGGCTTACGTATGCGCCTTCGTTCGCTAATCTCTTGATTCCCTATAACAGGCGCGAGACGATTAGTTGCCACGTTAACGGTGGCGGCCCCGCGCCCCGCAATCCCATCATTCCGCTCGTTTCAATAGCCCCTCGGCTTCTATTTACGTAAGAATATTGCGCAGAACGTGCACTGAAGAAACGTGTTCGTAGAACCACATCAACAGCCTCCGCCGCCGTTTATTGTTCGCAGAGGGCTCCATACAACGCGGACGATGGTTCACCAAGACTCAGCGGGGGACAAAACAAGTAGATGTGTGCTGAAGACAGTGAGAGTGAATGAAGGAATGGGGGATGAGCTGAATGCTGGTGGGGATCTGGGATTGTTCCACAACGGCAACTGTACGGAAGGCGAGAGAGAGAAAGAGAGAAAGCAAAAAGCCGCGCACTGGCTGAACTAGGAAGTACGAGAGAAGAATCGGGGAAAGTAGGCAATAGGTCTGCGCAGCAGGTCTTCCATTTCGTGAGCATGATCGTCATTCTCGCTGTCACGATCTCGGCAGGGTTCGATGGTTTCGGGGCTGCGTCTCAATAAATGTGGGCTGCATCTCGGGGCGAAATAGGGAGCACTCGATCGCGCCGTTGAAACCAGTACACGCGTACCTATTTCGTCTGCTGTCCAGGAAGTACGAAGCCAGGGACAATGCCAAGGCTACGGAGCCAAACGAACGGTTCTTTTATATGTCCTACAAGAACGGCTCAGTCGGACATCGCAGTGGCAGATGAAGCGATTGTGTGGCTATGGTAATACACCTATGATGCCCAATGGTCAGCTCAGCAAGCCGCCCAGTAGCAGCAGCCAAGTGGTGGTTAGGATGAGGAAATTCGTAGTGTCGTGCACTTATCGAAGGCTCAGAGCATAATATGGAACCAACAGTGTACGCTGAAGATATTAAGGGTAACATATGTGGACTGACCATGAAAAGAAAAGATGCAGGTATCTATTGTCCACCTGTTGGACGGAAAATCAACATTTGAAATATTGGGCGATAACCACACTGAAAGAGAGAAAGAAGTCTTCGGGCCCTGAGAGTGCGTGTGCCGGTATGTCGGGGGGGAAGGGGGGTGTGCTCGCTCTGGCTTACCACCTACATGATTCTCCTTAAAAAGAAGCGTGAACATCTTCTTGGAGATATTACTCTCTTTGGAAAGTCGTGGCGCCCAAAATATATTTAACGTGTCTCCAGAAAGAGAGTCATAAACGTAGCAAGTAAGCCCTCACCAAAAAGAGTAGCAGGTGCAATTTTTTTGCACTGTGCATTGAAAAAGCTAGAAAAAAGAATATTGCGAGGACACTGGGTGCAAACAGGAACGCAAGATAAACGTCAAGATATCACAAATACCACCTAACAAAAGCAAAGGCGCACAACCGTGGAATAGAAAGAAGGCACGAAAGCTTACCAGCATGTATGCCCGTGCCATAGTCGAACCTAGTCCATTCGGCGCGTGCGTTGGCTTGTTCTTGATTCCTTGATTCCTTCTTGATCCCTTCTTGATCCCTTTTTTATGCAGATTAACCGACGGTTAGCTCAGGCATGCTCAACCACTATTTTTGATGTCGTCACAGAACGAGCGCTAAACAAGAGCGCGCCGCCAAATCCTTGCGACAACGGGCGGCAGAAACGCCGCGAGGTAAAAAGAAAAAAAAAGAAAGCAAACATCCAGGGCTCCCGGGCGCGCGCTCTCCCCGCAGAAGCACGGCTTCGCAGACGATCCTCCTCACCCCGCATCGGCGGCCCAGCAAGGCCGCGAGTTTTCTAGAACGAAGGAGGCGGGATCAGACCGAGTGAATCATCCTCCGGAGAGGGCAGTCGAACCGTCTCGTGCCTCTCCCCAGCCTTCGCTGCGCGTCGCGCCGACGAAATGAGGAGAACGTTCTGGAAGGTGGCGCGGAACGTATTTAATCGAGCAGCCGAGACGAGAAAGCAGGAGGAGACGGAAGTTAACGCCAGAGCGCGTAGGGATTCCGCCGTGTAGTCGGCGAAGGGTTTTAGTCCGTAGGGACGAAGCTGGAGATGAAGAGGAATTCCACCAGTGGGTGAAGGCTCGAGCTACAGGCAAGAGCGTGGGTTTACCGCTATCGAGCGAAGACGCGGGCAACAGCTGCGTGTGTGAAGCCGACGGATTTCCGGCGAAGAAGTTTGAAGCTTGGAGAGTGGCCATTTGAGGACGCGAGGTTTCCTGGAAGAGAAACTTCGAGAGCTACGGAACGACAACAACGCTGGACTTTGAGTGAGTGATTCTCGGAAGAGCATCATTCAGACTTTTGTTCCAAGGACTTTGGACTGAATAGGTTTTCTATCTCTTTAGTCTTTAAGTGTCTTGGTTGTTCAATGCATGCGACTGCATTGTAGTGCGTATTGTTGTCTGTGTCTGTTGTTTTGAGTGTGGCTGATTGTACCGTGTAGTACGTTGTTTGATTGGTGACGTATTGAATGTAACTATTGTGGAGTGTGCATTTTTGTGTTTTGTTTTCGATCTGCCATTATTGAGAATATAATTTGTTTGTTTATCAACTCTCGGCTCTGACTTGTTCTTTGGGCCACAGCCGGCGTCCGCTGGCGCACCAATAAGGACCACTTCTAAATTGTCCACGCTTTCGTGGTGCGGTTCGGGGGGCCGATACTTCGGCTCTTGGAATTAGCCCGGCGATCGCCTCCCTAAATTAACGGGACAGGTGTGACAATTAATCTGGCGTCCGCGAGACAGGACCTTTTGGTGCACAGTGTGTCCAAAGTAGTGAGAAAGAGCCTCGAGTTGTGATAGTGCTATCGGAACGATTTTGTGTGTTGTTCAGTGTTCTCGTTAACGAGTGCAGGGGAGTGTTCCGATAGACTGATTTAGGCAGATAGTCTTTGCACGCGGCAAGGTTTTATTTGCGAGACACAATGGATCTCGAAAAGTTAGTTGCTCTTGGTGAGAAGATGGGTCTTTCTGGCGCCGAACTACGGAAGTGGGTAAGCCAGAAGGAGAAAGAGGCGGTGGAGAGAGAGAAGTTGGCAGCCGAAAGGGCGAGAGAAGAAAGAGAAGCGAGGGAGCGCCAGCTGAAAGGAGAAAGAGAGGAAAGGGAGCGGCAGCGGCAGGACGAGATGGAACTCGAGCGGCTCCGTTTGCAACAGCGAAGTGAAACTCCCGTCCAAGCTAGAGTTGAAAGCAGTGAACGGGAAGATCACAGCTTCCGCTTGAACCCAAGCAAGCTGCTCGTAGCGTTTGATGAAAGGAAGGACGACCTAGACGCGTACCTCCACCGATTTGAGACGATTGCGAAGAGCCAGAATTGGCCGGAACATCAATGGGCAACTGCTTTGAGTACTTGCTTGAGTGGTGAAGCGCTCAGTGTGTACGGTAGGCTGACGCCGACCGATGCAGCCAACTATGCAAAGGTGAAAGCTGCTTTGTTGAAGCGATTTAGATTCACTGTGGAAGGATTCCGGGACAGATCTCGGACAGGAAAGCCAGCTGACGGTGAGACGGCAACGCAATATGCCGCCCGACTTTGTCATTATTTCGACAGGTGGATTGAACTTTCAGGGACAGCGCAGGAGTACGATGAGCTTAGAGAGCTGCTAATTAGAGAACAATTTCTTACTAGTTGCCACCCAAGCCTGTCACTGTACTTAAAAGAGAGGAAGGCTGACTCACTTGAAGGAATGCTTGAATTGGCTGATCAATTCTTAGAAGCGCAAGGAGGCACTAATTTGGCCAAAGTCAAGAAGGAGTGTCCCGACGATTCGAAGAAATTGGCTCCCGAAGAAAAGAAGCGTACACCAGAGAGCATTCTGCGATGCTTTCTGTGCAACCGAGTGGGTCATCGCGCGAAAAAACTGTCGAACGATCTTTACGAGCCCTACGGTAGTGAAATGTTTCAAGTGTGGTCAGACCGGGCACAAAGCAGATGCATGTCGGAACGGAGTGAGTCAAACTCACCAGGTATCTTGTGTGCAAGCAGCACCGAAATCTGATAATAAGGCCGTCACTGATGGATTCGTAGAGTTGAAGAATGGGGAGAAAATTCCTATTGTGGGGGCTGTAATGTCAAAACAGCCAACCGGTGTTACGAAGGGAATGCCAACGCTTCCTGGAAAGATTGCAGGCAAGAAGATTACGGTTCTAAGAGACACCGGTAGCTCCACGGTTATCGTGAGGAGAAATTTTGTACGGGAAAGAGAGTTGACAGGCAGAACGAAGCCGGTTTGCCTAATTGACCGTACGGTTCGGATGCTTCCCGAAGCAGAAATTGAGGTTGAAACCCCGTACTTCAGCGGGAAAGTTACTGCTTTATGCATGACGACCCCCCTGTATGACCTTGTCATCGGAAACATCGACGAGGCGCGAGGGCCAAGTGATCCAGAATGTTTGGGAGAAGACCCGAAGATAGAGCCCTCGCCAACACAGCGGCCGCGAGATACAGTGGAGGAACATCCCGTGACGGGTCTCACTAGAGCCCAAGGTGAAGCTGCGGCGCAAGAGACAGCGAAGGAGAAGACGAAAGTGTCGAATAAGTTCACAGGCCGAGCAACTGAACGTACGTCGGCACGACCTCAACCGACTGACAGTGTAAAGGAGACGGAGTTGGCCAGCCGGGCAAAAAGTAGAGGCATGATCAAGCGGGTAAATAAACAGACAGGACCCGTCGAATGTAATGACGCGTTAACGGTGTCGGAAGAGACAACGATGGCTGAGACGACGCCTCAGATATCGTCGTTAGAAAGGGCTCGCCGAAAAAGAACGTGGAAACACAAGAAGAGATCGAGCGAGCACCGCAAGAAAGGACGCAAGCGCAGCTCGAAACACACAGGATAGGTGCTGAGGTGGAATCAGATTGTGTTTGGCAGGGCTGAGTGACATATGTTGTGTTAATGTTCTTGTTATCCTGTGTCTCAAGTGTATGTCGAGTAAGTCAGTGTTCTGTGCGATGGTGTGATGTATAGTGTTGTATAATTGTTGTATAGACAGAACTTTCTACGTTTGTATTGTTTAGAATGTGTGATGAAGTGTTGTAGGCATGTACCTGTGGCTATATTTCATGTGTTGTGGAATTGAACTACAATGTACGATTGTATTGAGTGATATATTGTGAATGTGAAGTGTCATGAGCGACGGATTGTGTTACAGTCTGTGCGAATGTGTGGTGACTGTTCGCGCTCGTTTGTGTGGTTTTGAATATTGTGAGATAATATTCTTAAAGTGGGGGGCAGTGTCACAGAACGAGCGCTAAACAAGAGCGCGCCGCCAAATCCTTGCGACAACGGGCGGCAGAAACGCCGCGAGGTAAAAAGAAAAAAAAGAAAGCAAACATCCAGGGCTCCCGGGCGCGCGCTCTCCCCGCAGAAGCACGGCTTCGCAGACGATCCTCCTCACCCCACATCGGCGGCCCAGCAAGGCCGCGAGTTTTCTAGAACGAAGGAGGCGGGATCAGACCGAGTGAATCATCCTCCGGAGAGGGCAGTCGAACCGTCTCGTGCCTCTCCCCAGCCTTCGCTGCGCGTCGCGCCGACGAAATGAGGAGAACGTTCTGGAAGGTGGCGCGGAACGTATTTAATCGAGCAGCCGAGACGAGAAAGCAGGAGGAGACGGAAGTTAACGCCAGAGCGCGTAGGGATTCCGCCGTGTAGTCGGCGAAGGGTTTTAGTCCGTAGGGACGAAGCCGGAGATGAAGAGGAATTCCACCAGTGGGTGAAGGCTCGAGCTACAGGCAAGAGCGTGGGTTTACCGCTATCGAGCGAAGACGCGGGCAACAGCTGCGTGTGTGAAGCCGACGGATTTCCGGCGAAGAAGTTTGAAGCTTGGAGAGTGGCCATTTGAGGACGCGAGGTTTCCTGGAAGAGAAACTTCGAGAGCTACGGAACGACAACAACGCTGGACTTTGAGTGAGTGATTCTCGGAAGAGCATCATTCAGACTTTTGTTCCAAGGACTTTGGACTGAATAGGTTTTCTATCTCTTTAGTCTTTAAGTGTCTTGGTTGTTCAATGCATGCGACTGCATTGTAGTGCGTATTGTTGTCTGTGTCTGTTGTTTTGAGTGTGGCTGATTGTACCGTGTAGTACGTTGTTTGATTGGTGACGTATTGAATGTAACTATTGTGGAGTGTGCATTTTTGTGTTTTGTTTTCGATCTGCCATTATTGAGAATATAATTTGTTTGTTTATCAACTCTCGGCTCTGACTTGTTCTTTGGGCCACAGCCGGCGTCCGCTGGCGCACCAATAAGGACCACTTCTAAATTGTCCACGCTTTCGTGGTGCGGTTCGGGGGGCCGATACTTCGGCTCTTGGAATTAGCCCGGCGATCGCCTCCCTAAATTAACGGGACAGGTGTGACAATTAATCTGGCGTCCGCGAGACAGGACCTTTTGGTGCACAGTGTGTCCAAAGTAGTGAGAAAGAGCCTCGAGTTGTGATAGTGCTATCGGAACGATTTTGTGTGTTGTTCAGTGTTCTCGTTAACGAGTGCAGGGGAGTGTTCCGATAGACTGATTTAGGCAGATAGTCTTTGCACGCGGCAAGGTTTTATTTGCGAGACACAATGGATCTCGAAAAGTTAGTTGCTCTTGGTGAGAAGATGGGTCTTTCTGGCGCCGAACTACGGAAGTGGGTAAGCCAGAAGGAGAAAGAGGCGGTGGAGAGAGAGAAGTTGGCAGCCGAAAGGGCGAGAGAAGAAAGAGAAGCGAGGGAGCGCCAGCTGAAAGGAGAAAGAGAGGAAAGGGAGCGGCAGCGGCAGGACGAGATGGAACTCGAGCGGCTCCGTTTGCAACAGCGAAGTGAAACTCCCGTCCAAGCTAGAGTTGAAAGCAGTGAACGGGAAGATCACAGCTTCCGCTTGAACCCAAGCAAGCTGCTCGTAGCGTTTGATGAAAGGAAGGACGACCTAGACGCGTACCTCCACCGATTTGAGACGATTGCGAAGAGCCAGAATTGGCCGGAACATCAATGGGCAACTGCTTTGAGTACTTGCTTGAGTGGTGAAGCGCTCAGTGTGTACGGTAGGCTGACGCCGACCGATGCAGCCAACTATGCAAAGGTGAAAGCTGCTTTGTTGAAGCGATTTAGATTCACTGTGGAAGGATTCCGGGACAGATCTCGGACAGGAAAGCCAGCTGACGGTGAGACGGCAACGCAATATGCCGCCCGACTTTGTCATTATTTCGACAGGTGGATTGAACTTTCAGGGACAGCGCAGGAGTACGATGAGCTTAGAGAGCTGCTAATTAGAGAACAATTTCTTACTAGTTGCCACCCAAGCCTGTCACTGTACTTAAAAGAGAGGAAGGCTGACTCACTTGAAGGAATGCTTGAATTGGCTGATCAATTCTTAGAAGCGCAAGGAGGCACTAATTTGGCCAAAGTCAAGAAGGAGTGTCCCGACGATTCGAAGAAATTGGCTCCCGAAGAAAAGAAGCGTACACCAGAGAGCATTCTGCGATGCTTTCTGTGCAACCGAGTGGGTCATCGCGCGAAAAAACTGTCGAACGATCTTTACGAGCCCTACGGTAGTGAAATGTTTCAAGTGTGGTCAGACCGGGCACAAAGCAGATGCATGTCGGAACGGAGTGAGTCAAACTCACCAGGTATCTTGTGTGCAAGCAGCACCGAAATCTGATAATAAGGCCGTCACTGATGGATTCGTAGAGTTGAAGAATGGGGAGAAAATTCCTATTGTGGGGGCTGTAATGTCAAAACAGCCAACCGGTGTTACGAAGGGAATGCCAACGCTTCCTGGAAAGATTGCAGGCAAGAAGATTACGGTTCTAAGAGACACCGGTAGCTCCACGGTTATCGTGAGGAGAAATTTTGTACGGGAAAGAGAGTTGACAGGCAGAACGAAGCCGGTTTGCCTAATTGACCGTACGGTTCGGATGCTTCCCGAAGCAGAAATTGAGGTTGAAACCCCGTACTTCAGCGGGAAAGTTACTGCTTTATGCATGACGACCCCCCTGTATGACCTTGTCATCGGAAACATCGACGAGGCGCGAGGGCCAAGTGATCCAGAATGTTTGGGAGAAGACCCGAAGATAGAGCCCTCGCCAACACAGCGGCCGCGAGATACAGTGGAGGAACATCCCGTGACGGGTCTCACTAGAGCCCAAGGTGAAGCTGCGGCGCAAGAGACAGCGAAGGAGAAGACGAAAGTGTCGAATAAGTTCACAGGCCGAGCAACTGAACGTACGTCGGCACGACCTCAACCGACTGACAGTGTAAAGGAGACGGAGTTGGCCAGCCGGGCAAAAAGTAGAGGCATGATCAAGCGGGTAAATAAACAGACAGGACCCGTCGAATGTAATGACGCGTTAACGGTGTCGGAAGAGACAACGATGGCTGAGACGACGCCTCAGATATCGTCGTTAGAAAGGGCTCGCCGAAAAAGAACGTGGAAACACAAGAAGAGATCGAGCGAGCACCGCAAGAAAGGACGCAAGCGCAGCTCGAAACACACAGGATAGGTGCTGAGGTGGAATCAGATTGTGTTTGGCAGGGCTGAGTGACATATGTTGTGTTAATGTTCTTGTTATCCTGTGTCTCAAGTGTATGTCGAGTAAGTCAGTGTTCTGTGCGATGGTGCGATGTATAGTGTTGTATAATTGTTGTATAGACAGAACTTTGTACGTTTGTATTGTTTAGAATGTGTGATGAAGTGTTGTAGGCATGTACCTGTGGCTATATTTCATGTGTTGTGGAATTGAACTACAATGTACGATTGTATTGAGTGATATATTGTGAATGTGAAGTGTCATGAGCGACGGATTGTGTTACAGTCTGTGCGAATGTGTGGTGACTGTTCGCGCTCGTTTGTGTGGTTTTGAATATTATGAGATAATATTCTTAAAGTGGGGGGCAGTGTCACAGAACGAGCGCTAAACAAGAGCGCGCCGCCAAATCCTTGCGACAACGGGCGGCAGAAACGCCGCGAGGTAAAAAGAAAAAAAAGAAAGCAAACATCCAGGGCTCCCGGGCGCGCGCTCTCCCCGCAGAAGCACGGCTTCGCAGACGATCCTCCTCACCCCACATCGGCGGCCCAGCAAGGCCGCGAGTTTTCTAGAACGAAGGAGGCGGGGTCAGACCGAGTAAATCATCCTCCGGAGAGGGCAGTCGAACCGTCTCGTGCCTCTCCCCAGCCTTCGCTGCGCGTCGCGCCGACGAAATGAGGAGAACGTTCTGGAAGGTGGCGCGGAACGTATTTAATCGAGCAGCCGAGACGAGAAAGCAGGAGGAGACGGAAGTTAACGCCAGAGCGCGTAGGGATTCCGCCGTGTAGTCGGCGAAGGGTTTTAGTCCGTAGGGACGAAGCCGGAGATGAAGAGGAATTCCACCAGTGGGTGAAGGCTCGAGCTACAGGCAAGAGCGTGGGTTTACCGCTATCGAGCGAAGACGCGGGCAACAGCTGCGTGTGTGAAGCCGACGGATTTCCGGCGAAGAAGTTTGAAGCTTGGAGAGTGGCCATTTGAGGACGCGAGGTTTCCTGGAAGAGAAACTTCGAGAGCTACGGAACGACAACAACGCTGGACTTTGAGTGAGTGATTCTCGGAAGAGTATCATTCAGACTTTTGTTCCAAGGACTTTGGACTGAATAGGTTTTCTATCTCTTTAGTCCTTAAGTGTCTTGGTTGTTCAATGCATGCGACTGCATTGTAGTGCGTATTGTTGTCTGTGTCCGTTGTTTTGAGTGTGGCTGATTGTACCGTGTAGTACGTTGTTTGATTGGTGACGTATTGAATGTAACTATATTGGAGTGTGCATTTTTGTGTTTTGTTTTCGATCTGCCATTATTGAGAATATAATTTGTTTGTTTATCAACTCTCGGCTCTGACTTGTTCTTTGGGCCACAGCCGGCGTCCGCTGGCGCACCAATAAGGACCACTTCTAAATTGTCCACGCTTTCGTGGTGCGGTTCGGGGGGCCGATACTTCGGCTCTTGGAATTAGCCCGGCGATCGCCTCCCTAAATTAACGGGACAGGTGTGACAATTAATCTGGCGTCCGCGAGACAGGACCTTTTGGTGCACAGTGTGTCCAAAGTAGTGAGAAAGAGCCTCGAGTTGTGATAGTGCTATCGGAACGATTTTGTGTGTTGTTCAGTGTTCTCGTTAACGAGTGCAGGGGAGTGTTCCGATAGACTGATTTAGGCAGATAGTCTTTGCACGCGGCAAGGTTTTATTTGCGAGACACAATGGATCTCGAAAAGTTAGTTGCTCTTGGTGAGAAGATGGGTCTTTCTGGCGCCGAACTACGGAAGTGGGTAAGCCAGAAGGAGAAAGAGGCGGTGGAGAGAGAGAAGTTGGCAGCCGAAAGGGCGAGAGAAGAAAGAGAAGCGAGGGAGCGCCAGCTGAAAGGAGAAAGAGAGGAAAGGGAGCGGCAGCGGCAGGACGAGATGGAACTCGAGCGGCTCCGTTTGCAACAGCGAAGTGAAACTCCCGTCCAAGCTAGAGTTGAAAGCAGTGAACGGGAAGATCACAGCTTCCGCTTGAACCCAAGCAAGCTGCTCGTAGCGTTTGATGAAAGGAAGGACGACCTAGACGCGTACCTCCACCGATTTGAGACGATTGCGAAGAGCCAGAATTGGCCGGAACATCAATGGGCAACTGCTTTGAGTACTTGCTTGAGTGGTGAAGCGCTCAGTGTGTACGGTAGGCTGACGCCGACCGATGCAGCCAACTATGCAAAGGTGAAAGCTGCTTTGTTGAAGCGATTTAGATTCACTGTGGAAGGATTCCGGGACAGATCTCGGACAGGAAAGCCAGCTGACGGTGAGACGGCAACGCAATATGCCGCCCGACTTTGTCATTATTTCGACAGGTGGATTGAACTTTCAGGGACAGCGCAGGAGTACGATGAGCTTAGAGAGCTGCTAATTAGAGAACAATTTCTTACTAGTTGCCACCCAAGCCTGTCACTGTACTTAAAAGAGAGGAAGGCTGACTCACTTGAAGGAATGCTTGAATTGGCTGATCAATTCTTAGAAGCGCAAGGAGGCACTAATTTGGCCAAAGTCAAGAAGGAGTGTCCCGACGATTCGAAGAAATTGGCTCCCGAAGAAAAGAAGCGTACACCAGAGAGCATTCTGCGATGCTTTCTGTGCAACCGAGTGGGTCATCGCGCGAAAAAACTGTCGAACGATCTTTACGAGCCCTACGGTAGTGAAATGTTTCAAGTGTGGTCAGACCGGGCACAAAGCAGATGCATGTCGGAACGGAGTGAGTCAAACTCACCAGGTATCTTGTGTGCAAGCAGCACCGAAATCTGATAATAAGGCCGTCACTGATGGATTCGTAGAGTTGAAGAATGGGGAGAAAATTCCTATTGTGGGGGCTGTAATGTCAAAACAGCCAACCGGTGTTACGAAGGGAATGCCAACGCTTCCTGGAAAGATTGCAGGCAAGAAGATTACGGTTCTAAGAGACACCGGTAGCTCCACGGTTATCGTGAGGAGAAATTTTGTACGGGAAAGAGAGTTGACAGGCAGAACGAAGCCGGTTTGCCTAATTGACCGTACGGTTCGGATGCTTCCCGAAGCAGAAATTGAGGTTGAAACCCCGTACTTCAGCGGGAAAGTTACTGCTTTATGCATGACGACCCCCCTGTATGACCTTGTCATCGGAAACATCGACGAGGCGCGAGGGCCAAGTGATCCAGAATGTTTGGGAGAAGACCCGAAGATAGAGCCCTCGCCAACACAGCGGCCGCGAGATACAGTGGAGGAACATCCCGTGACGGGTCTCACTAGAGCCCAAGGTGAAGCTGCGGCGCAAGAGACAGCGAAGGAGAAGACGAAAGTGTCGAATAAGTTCACAGGCCGAGCAACTGAACGTACGTCGGCACGACCTCAACCGACTGACAGTGTAAAGGAGACGGAGTTGGCCAGCCGGGCAAAAAGTAGAGGCATGATCAAGCGGGTAAATAAACAGACAGGACCCGTCGAATGTAATGACGCGTTAACGGTGTCGGAAGAGACAACGATGGCTGAGACGACGCCTCAGATATCGTCGTTAGAAAGGGCTCGCCGAAAAAGAACGTGGAAACACAAGAAGAGATCGAGCGAGCACCGCAAGAAAGGACGCAAGCGCAGCTCGAAACACACAGGATAGGTGCTGAGGTGGAATCAGATTGTGTTTGGCAGGGCTGAGTGACATATGTTGTGTTAATGTTCTTGTTATCCTGTGTCTCAAGTGTATGTCGAGTAAGTCAGTGTTCTGTGCGATGGTGCGATGTATAGTGTTGTATAATTGTTGTATAGACAGAACTTTGTACGTTTGTATTGTTTAGAATGTGTGATGAAGTGTTGTAGGCATGTACCTGTGGCTATATTTCATGTGTTGTGGAATTGAACTACAATGTACGATTGTATTGAGTGATATATTGTGAATGTGAAGTGTCATGAGCGACGGATTGTGTTACAGTCTGTGCGAATGTGTGGTGACTGTTCGCGCTCGTTTGTGTGGTTTTGAATATTATGAGATAATATTCTTAAAGTGGGGGGCAGTGTCACAGAACGAGCGCTAAACAAGAGCGCGCCGCCAAATCCTTGCGACAACGGGCGGCAGAAACGCCGCGAGGTAAAAAGAAAAAAAAGAAAGCAAACATCCAGGGCTCCCGGGCGCGCGCTCTCCCCGCAGAAGCACGGCTTCGCAGACGATCCTCCTCACCCCACATCGGCGGCCCAGCAAGGCCGCGAGTTTTCTAGAACGAAGGAGGCGGGGTCAGACCGAGTAAATCATCCTCCGGAGAGGGCAGTCGAACCGTCTCGTGCCTCTCCCCAGCCTTCGCTGCGCGTCGCGCCGACGAAATGAGGAGAACGTTCTGGAAGGTGGCGCGGAACGTATTTAATCGAGCAGCCGAGACGAGAAAGCAGGAGGAGACGGAAGTTAACGCCAGAGCGCGTAGGGATTCCGCCGTGTAGTCGGCGAAGGGTTTTAGTCCGTAGGGACGAAGCCGGAGATGAAGAGGAATTCCACCAGTGGGTGAAGGCTCGAGCTACAGGCAAGAGCGTGGGTTTACCGCTATCGAGCGAAGACGCGGGCAACAGCTGCGTGTGTGAAGCCGACGGATTTCCGGCGAAGAAGTTTGAAGCTTGGAGAGTGGCCATTTGAGGACGCGAGGTTTCCTGGAAGAGAAACTTCGAGAGCTACGGAACGACAACAACGCTGGACTTTGAGTGAGTGATTCTCGGAAGAGTATCATTCAGACTTTTGTTCCAAGGACTTTGGACTGAATAGGTTTTCTATCTCTTTAGTCCTTAAGTGTCTTGGTTGTTCAATGCATGCGACTGCATTGTAGTGCGTATTGTTGTCTGTGTCCGTTGTTTTGAGTGTGGCTGATTGTACCGTGTAGTACGTTGTTTGATTGGTGACGTATTGAATGTAACTATATTGGAGTGTGCATTTTTGTGTTTTGTTTTCGATCTGCCATTATTGAGAATATAATTTGTTTGTTTATCAACTCTCGGCTCTGACTTGTTCTTTGGGCCACAGCCGGCGTCCGCTGGCGCACCAATAAGGACCACTTCTAAATTGTCCACGCTTTCGTGGTGCGGTTCGGGGGGCCGATACTTCGGCTCTTGGAATTAGCCCGGCGATCGCCTCCCTAAATTAACGGGACAGGTGTGACAGATGTTCCAGGCCTAAACCATTAAACAAGCTTTTTTTCTATTCCCTAGCTGGTACGAAGTTCCGCATTTATTGAATCTCCGCGTGCACAATCTTGACAATGAAAAGATAGATTAGATGGCGAGCCTCCGGTTAGCGATCTTTTATGTTCCATCGGGAAAGCGGGGGGGGGGGGGGGTGGAGTCTCTGCAGTGGTGTGGCACTTTGTGCTAGCAAATTTGCCCTTGTAAACGACTCGCCCCGAAAAACAAAACGGTTCGATATTGTAGAGTTGAGCCAGAATTACCCGTACCCTTTACGAGAAACACCGCGTGGTCATCGTCGTCTTAGTAACTGGCTCATACTCACCTGAGAATTGGCCTGCAATGTAGTGTCGCTATTTCGCGGGGATGTA